>NC_133317.1:2765453-2767767 GCF_012295235.1 Primulina huaijiensis | reverse complement strand
ATATTATGTCTCTTGTGAGACGGTCTCACGAATCTTTATCTGTGAGACAGGTCAATCCTACCGATATTTACAATAAAAAGTAATAATCTTAACATAAAAAGTAATATTTTTTCATGGATGACCGAAATAAGAGATCTGTCTCACAAAATACGACCCGTGAGACCGTCTCACACAAATTTTTGTCATATATATATACACACGTGGCATATTATGCAATGGAATAAACAGGAACTCCATACTCACACAAGCAATCACAAATTTCACAACAAATCATTAATAAACCTTGTACAAAGCCAACATAGGCAAATCATACTCCCAAGCCAGAAGAAAATACCAAACTATAGGATAATAATCCAAATCAGCATACACTAATTAAGAGCCTAATTCACTTCACATTCATTCAGTTTGAATTTTCTTTTTGGTTTTCTTGATGGAGATTGGCACTTGAATGAATCCAAACTTCTTCCTCTGCACAAAGAACGACCTTTCGACATGTCCGTGCTCGTCTCCCGCTGTCTCACCAGGACGCAAGATGGTTCGACTCTGCTCGCGCAACATTTGGCTCAAAGAAACACGTCCCTTTTCACCATAATGATTCTCCACATGCTTCCCTACAATTATGTCATCTTGCAAAATCAACTTCCTACCTAATATGTCTCCCATTGAAGTCGTTCCATTTGATCCATTTTCGTTATCAATCTGTCCAGTTCTATGTCCACCAGAGCGCGAATTCATGAACTTGAACTTAGAGTAACGATCTTGCTCATTTGGTAGCGAACCCTCCTCTTTAGTCCTTATATCCACCACTCGGGAATGCTTGTTTTCTTGTTTCATCTCCTCAAATGTTTCTGTGACTGCCACTTCTGGTTTATGATCTTTGCTTCTTGTTTGGATGGTATTTGCATCTATGAATTTAGTCTTACAAATCTCTTCAACTTGATGCGCCTTCTGAGTGAGCGAACGGTACTCCTCAAACGAAAGAGTGATTCCATTACGCTTATGATCCAAGAAAACATCTGATGAAGTCAAATTTCTTTCGGCAAGTGCGATTTCTTCAACTGCTTTAGCTGCTTCCTCCATTTTCTTGGCTGCATTTAGCCTCATTTCCGCCATCTTTATGCTGTTTTTGGTACGTTCTATCTCCGTCATAGCCTTCATCACTTCATACCTAGAAGCCTCTGTCATTTTCTTGAACTGCTCAGTTTCAAAATCAGCCCGTTCCAGTCCCACCGTAATGTTTGTACAATTCTCCAACCTTCCCTGTGCTTCTGCTTTCGGGTTTCCACAGTCAGGTGCTTCCATTTCCATTCTCCTCTCAAGCAAAGCCTTGTCTCTTCTCATTTTCTGGTTTAATGACTCCACGGATTCCTGAATCACAGCGAGGTCTACCGACGTTTTGTTCAAGTTCGTTTTCGCACGATTCAGCTCCATGAACATCAAACCAGGAGACAAGACAGGAAACAAGCTCAAATCTTCGGTGGAATAATTCGTACGAGTTTCCATATTTTGGTGAGGACTTGCCAAGAGTGGAGAGAATTCAGGAATCAAGCGACACTTCAAAGTCTCGACTAATCTCTTCGCTGCCTCCAGTTGTTTTAATAGATTGAGTGTTTCTTGTTCTTTCAACATCAAATCCCTCTCCAGTTGTACTGCCTGTTCCTCCATTTTCCCTAGAGGCTCGGTTTCATGCTGCAATTGCATTTTCGAAAGTATCATAAAAAGTTTGAAATATTGCATCATCAAAACTATATATAACGTAATCTACACGATCTCTGCTATTATTATAATGTTTTTCATAAAATCTTTTAAAACAATAAATTCCAAATTTCAGATTCTATCACCAACACTGTTTCTCACTTTTTAATGACAGATTATATAAGTTATAACATGCAACATAAATAATAATCAAGAGTAATAGAGAAAACAAATTACACGGTGATGAGCAGCAAAACGAAGCAGGCGATGCTGCATCCAGGGACCACTGCCACTGAACCAGTCCACGGCCTCCTTCACCGACTCAAACGGCGGCGAAGTATCGATCTCCACTCTCGGGTTGTCCAGAATCTTTTTCGTTTCAGTCATGCCTGCAGATTCTGCTGTTTCCTCCATCAATTATTACTCCCAAAAGGCTTCAGAAAGACTAGCCTCGAGGGTGAACTTTGTTTTGGAGTTGAGTGTTGATTGGTTAAGCAGTGCATAAATAGAAACTGATCAGTTTAGAAATTGAAATTTGTGATCTTGGCGATATTTATGATGTTTAATATTGTAAGGTACTTACTGTATACACGGCTGGTCGGGTTGATTTATATATATA
>NC_133317.1:2558677-2765371 GCF_012295235.1 Primulina huaijiensis | reverse complement strand
TATATATATTATTAAAGTTCAAAGAAAGATTTGTACCCGAGAGCATGCATGCCCCATAGTGGTCCCCTATTGATACAACACAAATTTTAATATCAAAATATCACCGAATCTTTGGGATAAAAAATATGTAATTTTGGAGTATCCATTTACTAACTTTCACCCATACAAAAAAAGCAGAACACACCAACAACTATATATTAATTAATATTATTTTTTCACCAAAATAAAGCACACCAAGACAACACTCATTTCACTTTGCCAACACATTATTTCGGACACAATTGATGCCCGTAACCTTTTGCGTGATTGCAGGAGCACATGGGAAACGAAAGGGAATGCAATATTTATTATGCCCCTCTTTTTTCATAATGAAATATGTGGGCATTGGTTAGGACAATTGTGAGATGAAAATTTCAATGAAATCGAAATATTGTAAATATATATGTATATATGTAAAAATTTATTATTTTAAGCCTATTTAATAGAGTTCTCAGCTAACCTCTTTTGATGATTCTATTATTAAACTCATTCAAAAAATAGTTTTATGTTTTCCAGGACTTAGTTAATAGTAAAACTAAGAAAAAAGTACTATTGAATATAAAAACTAGATCATATATTTGGAAATATATAATTTGGACAAATGTTAAAATCCATAGATAGTTCGTTTAATAGTTGACTTGTTTTTAGACATCCCTTTGTCGACAAATTCGACAAGCTTATGATATTGTCTTTTGACATTCACAATAAGTCCAATCTTTATCTTTTCAACAATCTCTTGGAACATGAGAGTACAATATATACCATGAATTAATACGACCCATCTTCCACATGATATATAATCAAAATAATAAATTCCAAATTTCTCAATTTTCCTCACTTTTCTTTGTTGGGAGCTTTGCTTGATGGTTGGCATGTCGTTTTCATTTGATCAAATGGTTTACACTTCGTTATTTGAGATTGGGATTGATTTGAATTAGAGTAGAGGGGGAAACCCATGAACAAGTAGATCCGAATATTACTCGACTTTTTATTTTGCGCTCTTTTTTATTAGTTCACCCGAGTGACTTGAAAATAGTCGAGTGTGTTTGGTATAATTGATAAGATAACAATGGATTGTTCAATCAACAATTATTTCAGATACATCAAAAACAATAGAATAATTAGTATACACTATATAAAATTCCTATATATCATATTTTTATCACTCGTGTGACGCATTTATATAATTTCATCGTCATATCTTAAGAGGTAAAACGGTACTTGATAATGTTCTTAAATGACCTGTGATCCATTGAATACAAATAATTTGTGTCGAATTCAATTTCTATTGTACTCAAACGTAACATATTCCAACTAATTTGGATATAATAACCTAGCAAATATTTGAATAGGATTAAAATATCGTTCATTTGCACAATATCTTATTAGTTACTTTCTTCTTCTCTGGGCCATTTATATAATGAGGACAATAAGGTCACATTTAGGCCCATTTCTCAAATATGGGCCAGTCTTGTTTTAAAAAATTGGGGGTGTGAATTTTCTTTGAAGTGATATCACAATATTAACACCAAGATTAGATCCGATCAAATATTTATTATTTTTTGTTAATGGACTGGATCAGAAGATTGATCTTGGACCAAAATCCAATCCAACCGTAATTGACATTTTTCTTTTACTATTATGGATAATCATCGCCATGTCGTTCCACGTGTTCGTGTAAATTAATAATTTGAAAAAATAAATTTGTCTAAACATCGACTGGTTCAGATTTGTCTAAATATCGAGTCCAGATAGATAAATAAATAAATAAAAATGCTAGATTAATATGTTGCAAAGCACATGACTTAGCAAAGACAACTAAGTTATATTCTACCTCATGTATTTAGGGTAATGACATGCAGAATCATATTCCAAAATTTGTCACCCCAATCTTCATCATCGTGATTGATTCGATCATGGTTTTGAAAAAAATATTGATTCAATCATTAATTTCACAAATAAAAATCCCATTCAACTGTTTCATACTTTTATTTATCACTATTATCTAATGTGACACGTGATTTCATGGTGAATTTCAGTGGAGAGAGACGGATGAACATTATTTTTGTTTCATATATTTAGATTTATCTCTCGACTCGAAATCTAAATCTTAGATTAATTTTCAAATCAAATATCTCAAACTAAATCAAAATTTTTCGTCCAAACACAATGTTTCCTCCGAGCGATCAAGAATCGAGATCCATTCACGNATTGTTAATGTGACGTTAACTTATTGAATGTAATGAAACTTATCAAAATTGTATATCTAATAATTGAGTTCATCAACGATGTTTATATAAGTGTGGGTGTACATGANCCATACAAAAAAAGCAGAACACACCAACAACTATATATTAATTAATATTATTTTTTCACCAAAATAAAGCACACCAAGACAACACTCATTTCACTTTGCCAACACATTATTTCGGACACAATTGATGCCCGTAACCTTTTGCGTGATTGCAGGAGCACATGGGAAACGAAAGGGAATGCAATATTTATTATGCCCCTCTTTTTTCATAATGAAATATGTGGGCATTGGTTAGGACAATTGTGAGATGAAAATTTCAATGAAATCGAAATATTGTAAATATATATGTATATATGTAAAAATTTATTATTTTAAGCCTATTTAATAGAGTTCTCAGCTAACCTCTTTTGATGATTCTATTATTAAACTCATTCAAAAAATAGTTTTATGTTTTCCAGGACTTAGTTAATAGTAAAACTAAGAAAAAAGTACTATTGAATATAAAAACTAGATCATATATTTGGAAATATATAATTTGGACAAATGTTAAAATCCATAGATAGTTCGTTTAATAGTTGACTTGTTTTTAGACATCCCTTTGTCGACAAATTCGACAAGCTTATGATATTGTCTTTTGACATTCACAATAAGTCCAATCTTTATCTTTTCAACAATCTCTTGGAACATGAGAGTACAATATATACCATGAATTAATACGACCCATCTTCCACATGATATATAATCAAAATAATAAATTCCAAATTTCTCAATTTTCCTCACTTTTCTTTGTTGGGAGCTTTGCTTGATGGTTGGCATGTCGTTTTCATTTGATCAAATGGTTTACACTTCGTTATTTGAGATTGGGATTGATTTGAATTAGAGTAGAGGGGGAAACCCATGAACAAGTAGATCCGAATATTACTCGACTTTTTATTTTGCGCTCTTTTTTATTAGTTCACCCGAGTGACTTGAAAATAGTCGAGTGTGTTTGGTATAATTGATAAGATAACAATGGATTGTTCAATCAACAATTATTTCAGATACATCAAAAACAATAGAATAATTAGTATACACTATATAAAATTCCTATATATCATATTTTTATCACTCGTGTGACGCATTTATATAATTTCATCGTCATATCTTAAGAGGTAAAACGGTACTTGATAATGTTCTTAAATGACCTGTGATCCATTGAATACAAATAATTTGTGTCGAATTCAATTTCTATTGTACTCAAACGTAACATATTCCAACTAATTTGGATATAATAACCTAGCAAATATTTGAATAGGATTAAAATATCGTTCATTTGCACAATATCTTATTAGTTACTTTCTTCTTCTCTGGGCCATTTATATAATGAGGACAATAAGGTCACATTTAGGCCCATTTCTCAAATATGGGCCAGTCTTGTTTTAAAAAATTGGGGGTGTGAATTTTCTTTGAAGTGATATCACAATATTAACACCAAGATTAGATCCGATCAAATATTTATTATTTTTTGTTAATGGACTGGATCAGAAGATTGATCTTGGACCAAAATCCAATCCAACCGTAATTGACATTTTTCTTTTACTATTATGGATAATCATCGCCATGTCGTTCCACGTGTTCGTGTAAATTAATAATTTGAAAAAATAAATTTGTCTAAACATCGACTGGTTCAGATTTGTCTAAATATCGAGTCCAGATAGATAAATAAATAAATAAAAATGCTAGATTAATATGTTGCAAAGCACATGACTTAGCAAAGACAACTAAGTTATATTCTACCTCATGTATTTAGGGTAATGACATGCAGAATCATATTCCAAAATTTGTCACCCCAATCTTCATCATCGTGATTGATTCGATCATGGTTTTGAAAAAAATATTGATTCAATCATTAATTTCACAAATAAAAATCCCATTCAACTGTTTCATACTTTTATTTATCACTATTATCTAATGTGACACGTGATTTCATGGTGAATTTCAGTGGAGAGAGACGGATGAACATTATTTTTGTTTCATATATTTAGATTTATCTCTCGACTCGAAATCTAAATCTTAGATTAATTTTCAAATCAAATATCTCAAACTAAATCAAAATTTTTCGTCCAAACACAATGTTTCCTCCGAGCGATCAAGAATCGAGATCCATTCACGGCAAAAACTTGTGTGAGACGGTCTCACAAGTCGTATTTTGTGAGACGGATCTCTCATTTGGGTCATTCATGAAAAAATATTACTTTTTATGCTAAGACTGTTACTTTTTATTGTGAATATCGGTAGGGTTGACCCGTCTCACAAATAAAGATTCGTGAGACTGTCTCACAAGATACCTACTCTCCATCCACACTAACATTTATCACTCAATAAAAAAACAAGAGAGCCAAAATTAATGTAACAGAGTTTATAATTTATTTTTGAATGCGTTTCGTCATTTCATTATTTACTATTTAAATTGTGAATTCCACGATTAAGTCATGTTCCATGGTCTGAGTCGTTCACCACTACTCAATTCTTTGGTTTTCTTTTCTATTACATTTGGCCCCAACCTAATTTAGTCATCTTAATTAATAAATTTAATAACTACATATGGCCCCAACTCACGTACTCCAACATTATCTTTTGTTCATAAATGAAAGATTAATGTGTAGATATTGAGCCAATTGTATCGACTCAACACACATTTGACTCACTAGATATGGCTAGATCATCCTGCTTTACTATCTTATATATTGTAATCCAAGTACCTTGAACTAGCTAGAATTCTATGTTTCCCAACATTAATAAATTATCGAAAGAAATGGTAAATGCAAGTGGTTCCCCACATTTCCCTCCTAAATTATCTCAACAAATCAAAATCTTGACCAATGAAGATTGCAACTCCGCCGACCAGGTCGGCGAGGAGTCTTCGCCAGTGTACTACGGCGGAGCCATGGGTGCTGTGCCATTTATGTGGGAGTCTCAGCCGGGTACGCCAAAGCACAAATCCAGTCATACCCCTCTTCCACCGCCACTCACTCCGCCACCATCCCACCAATTCATAACCAGCCCTCGGACAAACTCTTCCCATAAAAAGAACTCAAAGAATTCCAATTTTTCTAACTTAAATCTTTCAAGAATCCCATCCAAGAAAGTTAACCGATCGCCCTCGTCATCGTTTTCGTCATCGTTGTCTTCATGCTCACAGCTCGCGTGCTCAGCCCCTAGTCCAAGCTCGACTGCCGGTAACGAGTTACATGACATAGGATATGATCCAAGGAAGATTTCTCCAAGCTCAACAACGTGTTTTGGTCCTATAAATGGAAGTTTGAGGAGGATCAGGGGTTATTGCTACACAATAAAGAGTTTGAACAAGGTGGTCTTGTCCATCGTTGGTCATGCCATGAGTTGATTAGGAGGGCGACAATTGGAATGCGCCGATTATTCTAACTTGACCCTTGACGTGAAATTTTCATATTCACCCTTTCTTATGCATTCCCTCGTTTTTAATTCCGGGTTATTTCAGACTCATTTCACATACCAAATTTAGTTTCTCCTATGTTTGGTTTGGGCAGGAAAATTTCTACTACACCAATATATTTGAGGTTATGAGGTCATGTCTGAATATACAGACCTCATGACCCAAAGTGAATTGAGGTCTTTGGATCTGCATAAAAACATTGTCCTTATACTAGGATAGAAAAAACCGCATTATTTGAGAGTATAACTTGTCAGCACAGACAATGGGTTTATCCACGGATAGACTCTTATCAGGCAGGCTGGCCGGCAACGAATGTGAAGCAATGGAAGGACAGTGATGGATTATTAAACATTCTATTATACTAGACTACTTTACCGACGTTTCAGGCACTCCATTTCATGGAATGATAAGTTAAATAAGTCTATAAAAATATTTTTCACAAAATATAAGTTAGTCTATGCTACACCGATAATGTTTTATCTATTTATTCCATTGAAAAGATAAAGATGGGAATGTTTGAGTGTGCCATTCACCTTTATACACACACACACTAAATTGAATATTTGAGAAAAATACAAAGGGTAAATTTAGATATCCACATAAATGGCCAAATTCATTTTTTCTAGAGGATCACACAATATATATACATATTTTTTGAATAACGAATTTAATAAAATATGATTTCGAGAATGAATAAAATATTTATAAAAGGGTGTGTAATTAAATATAAGATCATTGAGATTTTAAAACAAAAATTGATGGATATCTTAGGAAAATTAGAAATTTGAGGGGAATTTAAGGAAGGCAATCACCCACAGAAAAAAAATATATATATATATATATCCCTTGATTATTGGGCCATTCCGGCCCGATCATAGGGTCCTAGGCCCAGGCTTAGAAGGTATGCCTGGTAAAAACTGCCCAAAGTGTGAGATAGCTCGTCTACCCAGCCCAACGCACGAACCCGATAAAGTACTCGACATAGTATTCAAGTTGAACCAAACTGGGGCTCCAAATCCAGACACGTACACGCTGAGTAGGGAAATTACAACTCTGCTCTTTAATCTGGGCAGAATTTGTAGAAAGCGATCCAAGCGAAGAATTGAATTGATGTGGCCATGATTTCGACAGGCAGCTGTGACTTCCAAACTAAGGGGCATTTATTTTTCATTCATGTATTGGTGTTGCCTATAATATGCTTATTTAAAGAATTACATTAATGACTGAAGTGACGTCTATCTATTAGATATGTAGTTCGAACAATAAATCAAACCTACAAAAATATTTGTGTACGAGATTAAAAAAAAAAAGTCCTAAACATTAGAGAGAAAGGGTAAATCATATTAATGTTTGTCACCCAAGATTAGAATAATCTAGTCTAGCTTAAAAAAAGGACAAAAAAGAGTTCATAAGCAGAACATTGGCCACGAAGCCTTCTTGTGCAAATTCGCATTATCCAATTTTGTAAGACGTGGTTACCACATTCTTGGTGTTGTAAGGTTGGAAAGTCTTTTTCTACTTCCTAACTCTAATTATTCTCTCCTAACGATCTCTATCATTTTTTAATTGGGAGTCTTCAAACCTACTCAAAATACTTAAACCAACCACGTCTCGTTGTGATAGCCAGGTGAAATGACCCACTTATCCTTTCCCTTCTCACCAAAGTACCAGATAATGTTCTGGTAATATCGAGCCGGTTCAATAAAAAAAATACACCAATCATCATAAAAACTTGAAAAAATTATTTATGAAACATCAATACTTCAATACCTATATAGTATCAAGCACTCTAGAGTCAATCTTGTAATGTAGACAGGGAATTGAGATGTTTTATATCTGTATATGCGTTCAAATTATACATTAGCTTGCTAAAAAAGGGTAAAAATAACTTTAAAAACAAAAAGAAAACTATTGAACTAATATGGCGACTTGTATGATGTTTTAAACCATCAAAACTTGGAGTACTTCCTAAACCAACAGACTCGTCATTTCACTAAACTTACAAATACAAAAATAAGCTGACCCTACTTGATGGAATCACATTAGTTAGTTGTTTCTTTGTTTTTTTGAAAGGCATTGGTTAGTTGTTTCAAAGTATAAATTATCAATACAATATTCTTATGCGCATAATGAGAGCAATAATGGTGTCTTTCTTTTTCAAAGATGGAACACTAAGCCTTAAACTACCAAAAAATAGCATACCGTGAAATATAGAATACAACAGGGAAATACTGACCTCACAAGAAGAGAGAATAAACTTCATTTTCTTTCCATCTTCACATCTTCTCTCTGAGAACAATGGATTGCTCAATTTGTAGTGCGATGCCATATATCCTTAGGCCTCCAAGGAACACAATATGTGGAGCTTGTTATGAAGGAGTAAGAACTATAATCACTTTGACAAACAAACATGATGGTGAAAAGGGGTCTGATAAAACAGGAGGAAACACTTTGGTTTCTTCGTCAAATATGACTAAGGTAAAGGGCTTATGCGTATGGATCATTCTTAAGAACTAGGATTATGTATGATTCGGTTCCATGTTTTAGTTCTGATTCCAGTTTGTTAATATGTTCAATTCTTCATTTTTGCAAAACAAGTGCAGGAAACCTTTAGGAAGGACCATAATTATAACCTTCTATAAGAATTCATACTCAGAAACAATAGTTGAGTGGTGGTGAGGGTCAAATTTGAGAAATTGCATTTTTACCTAATGAAAGCGTGTGATCAGGCTAAAGTTCAAGTAAGCAAATATGCTACCCGTCCTTTCTATTTTAAATTAATGCTAAAAACATCATGCTGACATTTTATGATTGTTTAAAGTATGTATTTCTGTTTCTCTCAGTATAAAATTGTGGCATTAATTCAATCCCGATGAGAGGAACTACAGTCTGTTTCATTGTTTTATGCAATAAAAATTATATTAACTGTATCAAACATGCATGTATGTGACATGCACCAAACTCAGATTTCTTAGCATCCACAGTAACATCATCATTGATTTTTGGATTTTATCCTGTTTCTTACTTTTGCATGGGGTTTCCATTCTAGTTTTAAAGACCCAAAAGGCCAGCTTAGAAATTACAAGTGTGCATTTAAAATAGAATAATCTAAAAAAGTTTAAAAGAACGTATGGATTGGTCAACACTCAACAGGGATTTGCAAATGCTTTAAAATGGGTGAAGGAGATGAAGGAAATGGAAGACATGTTAAATGAGAAAATAAGCTACCTCAGTGGATTTGCTGCAGCATTTAAGGATCAAACTCACACTGATATTCAAATCAAACCCGGAGATAATGGGCCATCTGTACCCGCACATAAAGCATTATTGGTATCGAAGTGGCTTCACCTTCCATTACCTATCAAACCAATCACTTTGCGTATAATCACATTTCATATAAAAATGTGATCATGTTATTTTCAATTAAGCAAGTCTTATTTTGATACCGTGCAGGCATCAAGATCTGATATTTTCAGAAACATCTTGGATTCTGATGGATGCAAAGCTCCACCAAATGACACGATAACACTTCACGAATTGAATCATGATGAAGTAGAATCGTTGCTAGAGTTCCTATACAGTGGAGATTTGCCCAAAGAAAAGGTGGAAAAACATGTTTATTCACTGTCAATTGCAGCAGACAAGTATGAAATCCCATTTCTCCAAAAGTTTTGTTCACAGCATATGCTTGGCTCCTTAAATTCATCCAATGCTCTTGATATTCTAGAAATATCAGATTCTTGCTCAAACCAATCATTAAAGGAAACAGCATTGAACTTTATTGTTAGAAACATGGAAGACGTAGTTTTTGCAGCAAGATTTGATGCTTTTGCACTTAAGAATCCTCATCTAACTGTACAGATTACGAGGGCTTCATTCATGGACATAAAAAACAAAAGGAATGGGGTTTGAATTCACTGATTAGGGTAAACATTTTTACAGTTGCATTTGTTTACAATTCAATCTATTTCACTGTAGATGTCTTATTCTATTCTTCTTTTAAAAAAATGATTCTTTTTACAACAATATCATCAAAGCTCTTTGATTTCAAATGTAGGATTCCAACCAGCTAGTTTTTGGGCAATTATAATATCTCATGAGTCATCTGTGTATGCTATATAT
Organism: Primulina huaijiensis; assembly: GCF_012295235.1. Taxonomy (NCBI): domain Eukaryota; kingdom Viridiplantae; phylum Streptophyta; class Magnoliopsida; order Lamiales; family Gesneriaceae; genus Primulina; species Primulina huaijiensis. The sequence goes on along the minus strand of NC_133317.1, from coordinate 2,755,502 downwards.
GGTATGAATTATCCGATAATGCTTAGAAGGTTATTCTGTGTCTCTATAGAACTAAATGTACCTTTATTGAATTCTGAAGTCCAACAAGCATCAAAGGGGTTTTGCTTTTGCATCCCAACTGATGACAGATAACCAACAAAATTAAATTTCATCTATCTGATGGACCAGTGAAAAGGGAACTGATAAGAAGCATTGTCCTAAATCAAATCAACAATAACAAAAGTAATCTTACCGCATTACAAATCCAACACTCTACGTGACTGCATTCAATAAAGATAGCATGTGTGCCCCAGTATTCATAATTTCAATCTTCACCTTGCAATGCATATCTGAATCACCCAATGCCTTCATCTTAATTCTTAGCTTTACTAAGTGTAAAAATATAGTCCCTCTGTGGATGCTCCTATCCCACATAAAATTTATGGACCTGAACTTCAAATTTGTCCAACTATAACCTTGCTCCTTGCTCTCTCATCACATTCCTCAGATGAACTCAATCTCTCAACCTACCTGCCTCCACGTTTATATTTTTATAGAAGAAAATAAGTGGAAGAATGTACTGGACTGAGCGAGAGAATCCTCTTCACTAAAATTTCTCCAAACATAACAATGCCATGAATCCTGCATGAGGCCAATGGAGTTCGCCACACTATATCATTTGGTTGAATAGGCGAACACAAACCCAACCTGCAGGCCGAGCACAGAAGCAAACCGTTCTATTTTTGGCATCAAAGCAAAGTCTTCTATTGACCAAAAGTATCGATCATACCTACACGGCTCAAGCAAATAGAACACATAGCAAGGTAAAAACACATGCCCATCCGCTTCATTATTCTGAAATGTCGTGGTCCAGTTGCCACAGAACCATGACGGGAGTTACCTAATTTGATTGCAGTCAGAGATATAGCATCAGGACTAGGAATCAGATTCAGAAAACCAATTCCACATCAATCATGTTGCCTTCCTATGCATACTGCATACATACCGTGTCTTTATACGCCTGAAAGTTTCAAAGCTAGGTTTGTACAGAAAGCAATGGATTTAGCGACCATATCGAAGATAACATTCAAGCGTGCAGTAAGGAGTAAGGACACTATCAAGTGTAAACTGATTGGGCACGAAACCTTTCCCCTTTATCTGAGAGAAATCATATAGTGCTTCCTCCCCTTAGAACATTGAGAATGAGCTGTCATTAATGTTGACTGTAACGCTACATCTCTATTCCATTCTATCAGATATTTTCTCTACATTTTCCTACAATCTGGCATTTCAGATATGCATGTGTTACATGGACTGACACGTATTACAAAATTGAGTGGCATCAAATACTAGTAAGTTATCATCAGAAAAATCCGACTTGAACACATGCCCATTAATTTCTCTTGCTTCCAGTAATTCCTCCTCAGCATAAAAATGGAGCTGATCAACCAGTTCTCGAACTTGGTTCATCTCCAGTGTTCTAATTTGAACCAGGATCAAGTATTTTCCTTCCAACACCGGCTTCTTTCTCGACCATTCCTACCCCCTACGCTGCAACAAATCTCAGAACTGTCAATGAATATATTTATACCCATGGCCAGGCCCAGTGGAGCATGCGAAGAAGTCACCAGCTCAAATGAAGGCGTCCAAAAATATGACTTCAAGCATTAACTTCAGTGAAACACGATCAACCAGCATCTACAACACGGCAAGTATTGTTTGACTCCAAATCAAGAGACAGATTACTAACTGAGATATTAATCGTCGCCATGAACGATGGTTTCACTTGGGAATTCCGTCAAACATGTGTCCTCCAAAGGCTGGCTCTATCATTCACTTCCCGTCCAGTACAAAATCTGCACAGCTTATGCAACCCAATAAACAAATCTGGCTTTTGCTCTACACGAACCCAAGGCATCACATGTCATCTAATGAATGAACAAGACAGAAAAGAACTTGGGCCTTTTCAGGCTAATGGACCTTTGGGCTCTTTAATAATTGGGCTTCCGTTGGCCTTTATTATGCTGCCCCAGTATCGAGTTAGTTGCGGGCNGTTTTTTTTTTTTTTTTTTTTTTTCTTTTTTTCTTTTTTTGAAATAAACGGGCCGGAGTTTCAAAAGTAAAATTAAACGAGGGGCCGGGGTCCGAGACTTTCCTACTGAAATAAATTTTGACTAATAAATATATGAAATTTTAATTTTTAAAAAAATAATATTATTAATTTATAATCATAATGAATCAATTAAATTATGATTAGTATTTTTTTAAAATAATATTATTAATTTATAAACATAATGAATCAATTAAATATGGAATAATCAAAATAACATAATACTAATATTATTAGAAATATTAAAAATACCAATATTAATAAAATTAGTAATTAAAAAAATATAAATAAATAACACATAAACTAGCCAATTTTTCATCAAAACCTAAATCAACCGGATTAAAACCAAAATTTTCAGTTAGTGTCCGGAATAATCGAATTGTCAGAAAATTTAAAAATTAGAGGTCTTATTTAAAAAATCTAATAGAAAATAAAATTATATTGAAAAAAGCAATTTATTTGATTTGACTGAATACATTATTGATAATAAAATATATAATAATAATAATAATAATAATAATAATAATAATAATAATAATATTGGTTTATGAAATTCTTGTTTTATTTCTTTATTTGTTATGGTTATTATTATTATTCACTTTTTCAAAACTAATTAAATAATAAAATATATTTCCACCAACAAAAGCCAATGTATAAGTTTCTGTTGCATGAAACTTATAAATATCGAGGAGAAACTTATTAAAATCGTATATGAAAATTTCAACAAATTTGAAAGTATAATAAAAAAATATATATACTTTTTTTTATTGATGTTCGTTAATTTTGTTAATACTATTATTTTTAATATTTTTATTATAAAATTATAATGTAATCGATTCATGTACTAATAAGTCTATTAATTAATGATTACTTTTTAAAAAAATTTAAAATTTAAAAATAGGAAAGAGGCCAGACTTTTAAACCTCTATTCCTACTTTATTATAAACTAGTATTTTGATGTATTTGTTGCGTATTTATATAAATTTTTTTGTAATAAAATAATGAATAACATCATAATTGTAAAAATCAATGAGAAACAAATTTGAGAACTTGGCAGAAAAAATAAAGGTAACTAAATTATCTATTTATTTTTATATTTTGTTAATTTTATTATTATTATTATTATTTATTTTAAAAAAACTCGATATTATTTACATAAACAAATGAATCCAAATAATGCCTAAGCAACTCACATTCAGCCCAATAACTAGGGTTAATTACTTCACTGCTGGCTTCGCCTTCAGCTGCAACCCGGCAAAGGCCCAAGAGAAATCTATAAATACTCCAATACATACGCTTAAAGACTTACGGAGAGTGAGAATCGGACCAAAAGATGGGCAAGAAAGCTAAGAGCTCGAGGAAAGGAAAGAAGGCTTGGAGGGCTAACATAAGCACCGAAGACTTTGAAGAGTACTTCGAAAAATCCACCAAAGACGCGCTGTCTGGTGGGTCTTTGGCAGATATCCCCAGCGATTCACTTTATTTCCTCGACAAAACCAGAGGTAAAAGCTTTCAATATCACGTTCATGGCTCTTGGTCGTTGAATTTGTGATAATTTCGCATATGTGGGGTTTTAAGTTTTTATTTTATTTTATTCGGGGAACTGAACTTCAGTTTGGTATATGGTGTGAGCCTGAAGCATTTGAGATTCGTTGTGTTCTATTGCTGCTGCAGTAACTATCGGAAGTTTTGAGAAGTTAAATTTATGCATCAGAGTACTTTCTGTTTCCTCCTGTCAAATATTAAAAGAAAACTATAATTCTTCTTTTAAAAGAAACGGTAAATTTAACCTCCTGATTTGCAGTTGGGTTATCGTGGAAAAAATTTCAGATTTTATATGTACCTTTTTCAAAACTATGTAACTTACTGCTCCTCGTATGGATTAAGTCGTTCAACAATTAAATTCTGGGGCCAAGTTATCGATTGCAAAATATTATTTACAAGAGTGGTGTCTCATCAAATTTTGTTATGATAGCTTTCTCATTACGTTTGGTTTTTTTTTTTTTTTGGTTCTATTTACTTATTTGATAACAAAGCATGTCAGTGTAACAGTAGAGAATGTTTTGGGGAATGCCAATTCATTAAAATGCAACTGCAGATCTTTCTGTTAAGCGGAAGATTGAGAAAAGCCGAGAAAGAGTATTGCATTGTGATAGTGTGTTGCAAAGGAACCCATTTGTTCAACCTGTTCCATCCTCCATACAGAAAAAGAAAAAATCCAAGAAAAATGGTAACACTGTTCGGACAGATGAAACTGACGTGGATGATTGCTCAAGGGTAATTGTTCTTAAACTTTTTAGATATTTTTAGAGTGATTATGCTTTTAAATTTGTTGATTGATTAATACTTTGTATTTACAAAATGATGACAGAATGAAACTGCAGCTGATTCTGGCATAGTTGATTTATGGGAAGAAAAAGGTAGTATATTTATAATTAGTTGATGAATTATCTATCTTTTGAATTTTAATTAATGACTGACTGTGTTTTCTGATGGAGCCAACATTTTATCATTTCAGGTGAAGACATTGACATTGCCAGAATTAGAAGGGTAAAATAATTTTCCCTGAACTCTTGATGATTTACCATTTTAATGCTCGATGAAGTATTGTCAATCGATTAATATTTGTTGCATGTCTTCAAGAAACTCACCTGGATTGTTAAGTCGTTCCTGTATTCGCAGAAACTGTTTATAGCAAGTCATCTTTGTAATTCAATAGAATGTTTCACTTTTGTAGCCTCTTTTGGGTTAACTATTGTTATAATAACAGAAACCCAAGCCTTCCCTTATACCTGCTGTTGAAGTCGAACCTTCAGGATGCTCATTCAATCCCCACCCTGATACCCATCAGGTTATTTATTCTTTATGTTTATCTTTGTCTATTACACTTGTTATTTTTTTCCACTGATGTACTGACCATGATATGACTTTATTCTATTGGTTGTTTCCACAGGAAGCATTAGCTCGTGCTGTGGCAGATGAAATGCATAAAATTTATCAACATGAATTGGGACCTGAGCCTGTTCCTTTATTAGTTCCTGGGCAAGCGATCGATGAAGAAGATGTTAGTCTCCCTTACCTAATTATCTGTGGTCATTTAGTTTTCTCAGTCGCCACATGCTATCAACTGGTCACTAGTGAATCGATATTATTTTGTATATCAGATATATTTCCTTGAGACGGATCATGGAATAGATGACAAGGATGATGGCCAAAGTGAAAATATTATAGATTATGAGGACACAAATCCAGAGAAGAGGTTAAATACTGTCGAGCTATTCTATTGTGTACCCTGCTTTATCTTTTGTTTTTTTCTTCTTTTTCTATATGATGTTCCAACTTTATGGAGGAGATTTTTACATATTAGATTGCCTTTTCTGGAAACCCACAGGCTTCAAAAAACCAAAAGGGTGACAAGAGTTGAATTGAATCGGAGGCTTAGGCAGAAGGAACGATTGAAAGTAGAAGCAGAAACCAAAAAAGTGGGGGTTATCTTACAAGATATTGACAGGTGTCCGATGAGTATTTTCTGCCAATAGTCCTCTAGTTATACATGAATTCTCATGTATTTTATTAGGTTTTCTTTTTAAAACAGATTAAGGGATATACTTGAAGAAATAACTGAGGAGGATAAAGAAAAACATAAGAGACATATCCGACGCAATGTTGCTAAACAAGAAAGACTGAAGACTCGACCACCACGCATGGGAAAATACAAGTATGCAGTTGTAAATGTGACATTCCTTAACTTTCTTTGCACCTTTTACGTATGACAGTTGACATAACTTCATGATTATAGACACACCCTCTACATTGTTGGTACGGTACCTTCAAGCTCTCTGCAAAGCAATGATGCATGAATTGCACGCAATACTTGTACCTTAAAATGTATTTATTTTTGCACTGGCATTCTATTCACTATTCAGCTTGTGCATTTGTGTTAGCAAAGAGAAGCACGCTACGGCTTAATATTCTACAATTGTGTCACACGCTCCACATTCGGATAATGTTCTTGATACATCTTTCCAGATTTTATGATATGATGCGTTGACACACCTCGCTTCCATGAGGCACACACCCCATCTTGCTCCTTCAGTCTATGCCGTAGGACTTAATACTTATCGTGCCCCAAATAACATTGGGAATACCCATTTGCATTATCAAATTGTTAAACATGGAAAACAGACTAGCATAATCGTATTTTATGTTTCAGATTTGAGCCCGCTCCTCTCCAAGTCCTCTTATCTGAGGAGAAAACGGGTTCACTTCGGAAGTTGAAGGTTGTAATTTTTTCCTTCTTGATTTACTGTTAACCTTACAACAAAGAGTATCGAGTAGTTGACTGAATTTGTATTTTGTGTATTATTGAACGTTTTGGATGATAGGGCTGTTGCACTCTCGCGCGAGATCGATTTAAGAGCCTTGAGAAAAGAGGGTTAGTTATTCCATCAAAGAAGAGTGGCAGGTTAGTTTGCTTACTTATACGATTGAATTCATACTGTATCTGAGCATGAAATTACTGGCCAAGATTGTTATATTGATATCATAGTCTTTTGTAGGTATGAAACTGACTTTTTTTGTGCGTATGTATGTAATATTGATATTAATGTTTCTTTTTTTTTTTGGAATATGATTGAATGTTTAGGCATTTATTTCTGCTGTTTTCATTTTGATCTCGTCAATATTGCCTGGCCTACACATTTGACCGTTTTAACCAAAAATTGGTAGTCTCACCTTTAGATTTCCCTTAATGATTAGTTAAATGCTCTGTTTCTCAATATTAGCTATATTTTACCCCAAAAAAAGTTCGTGCTGAAATTTGTGGTCGATTGTTTATCTGAAACTCCCAGATTGGATTTTAGAAAATGGTCCAACTTGGATATGATTAGCTTCTAATAGATACACACACACACATGCCATGTGACTCAGTTGTGGAATAATTACGGGCTCAAGCCCAAGGCAGTACTTGCATTTCTAAAAATGGAAATAACTTAATAAATAGAAAAATGCAGCATCGACTTGTTCACTCAATGTTTCTAGCAGTTAAGGAGAAGTTATTATTGAAGTTCGCTGTGACCGATATATGTCCTAGTGATAGTTGAACCATAAAGAAGAAGGGCTATGTTATCCAAATCTTCTATTTATATTTTTTCGAATATATCTGCGTGCTTCATGCAGGAAGTAAGGTGGTTCCTCAACCGGATTGATTCATGCCTAGTACCTGAATCTGTGGATGATAAAATCGAAGTCAATTGTGTTATGTTGGAAGGGAGATGATATGAACTAGTTTAGTAATGGCAGACCTGTTTTGTTTTGTTTTGTTTTATTTTATTTTATTTTATTTTACAATGTATTAGAATTTATTTTATTTACTAAATTTGATGTGTTGCATAATACAACCAATTTACATTTTGACAAATTTTTTTGCCCTTTATCTCTTGTTTCAAATGGTTTTAAATTCTGTCAAGTGTTATCTGTGACATCTTGGATGTATATGCGAGAATTGCTGATGTGAAACACACACACATATATTATTTGTTGGATACTCACTATAAGCACTTATATTATATATGTTGAGGTGATGCCTACGTATTGAAAGTATAGGTGAGAACTGTTGAGAAGTGTCCTCATATTGTATGTGATGGAAATGTACATCCAAAAAATGCACGTAATCTCACCGTGCTCATATATATTTTTACATCTTGGCTAAGAAGATTGTCACTACTAACTAATCAAATTTTAATTTTATTTTAACTTAATAAAAACTCAAATGTCTTTTTTTCATTCTTCTTTAAATGTGTTATTTTACACTTTATTTTTTAAATTTTATTTCAAAGTCCATAAAATTTTGTTTTTTTTAAATATTTTTCAATACGAAAAACATGAGTGAAAATTTAAAAATTTAGGTCCCACAAATAGAAATAAATAAAATTTAAACAAGCTTGAAAATGAGAATAAGAGATATAGAACCACGTACCAGTCTTTTCTTATACGCCAAACCCTTGACAGTTAAGTTCAATTAACTACTTTATTAATATATATTAGTTATTTTGCACACGCGATGCGTATCTGTACAGTCTTTTTTATCATATAATAATAACACTTTTATAAATTTTTGGGGGGTATCCCATGCTAATAGTCTAAATAATAAATTTTTGAAGCAATCTATAAATTTATTTTTGGATATTGGAATGCTTAATATGTCCGCCAGATATTTAAAGGTAACACATAAGAAACATATTATCAATCATTGCTGAGTGATATCTCATAGCCATAGTATGATGAATCAAACAATAATAGTCCCTTATCAAAACCAATGAATGTTGCAATAATGTCATTGGGCAAAATGGTGATTATTTATTACATTCACAAAATCTGGGTGATCAGAGAATAAGGGTGTGGTGACTGTTTTACACTTTACCAGGAAATTGCAGAGTTGTATGAACAAGAGCAAAACTTGGAAAAGGCTATTGATTACTATGATAAAGCTGCTGATCTCTTTGAAAGTGAAGAAGTAACCACTTCTGCAAATCAGTGTAAGCAGAAAATTGCACAACTTGATGCTCAACTTGAACAGTTAATTATGTCCATCCTTTCTGCTTAGTTGCATGTTTTCAAGATTGCAGAGACTATTATTTAAAGATGACGGGCCCTTTTAAATTGTTTTTATCGTGTCTTAATTAACTGTTTCATTTACTTTTATTCGTGCATGTGCATATCACATATATAGTGACCTTAACCGATAATTGCATGTCAATCTTGTGCATCCTGTATTTCAACTTCATCTATCTTGCTCACACCATTAATTGTTCAATATGAGTTCCCCTTGTCATCTTTTCCTCTCACTTTATTTATGTGAGGATAAGGCTCACAGATCATGCGTTCGATTCTGAAATTCTTATTCTGTGGGAAATTACTTTTTGTTGATTTATGCTGCATATGGTTTGAACATTTTGGTTGAAAAGACTAACCGGCCTATGCTTTCCGCAGATACCAAAACGCAATTGAGATTTATGAAGAGATAGCAAGACAGTCGCTCAGTAATAACTTGTTGAAGTTAGGAGTTAAAGGACACCTTCTAAATCCTGGCATTTGTCAACTCTGCAGGCCAGGGTGATGTTGTTGCGATCAACAATGCCTTGGAGCGGTACCAGGTACTTGCATCTTCTACTTATTGATTTTCAAGTTTACTCTTTATTCAAATTTTGTGCTAAATAAACACATTTTCTTCCTGTTTTGAAGGAACTAGATCCTACATTTTCAGGAACCCGTGAATACAAATTGATAGTGGTATGTCATTGCTTTTAAACATTAGTTTTGCCATTTGGTTTACTTAAATCTGTATATACATTTTGAGGTGATTACTTGTTATCCATGCATGGCAGAAATGGAAACCTATACGTTTCCTCTAAATAAAATATCTTTTGTAATTTATCTCTGTTTATCACAGGAATTAGCTGCTGCTGTTGATGAGGAAAATGTTGCGAAGTTCACTGATGCTGTAAAGGAATTCGATAGCATGACTCAACTGGTAAGTAGATACGCGATCACGAGTGTTACGAGTATCTGAAAATGCACATTCTATATTTTGTAATAGCAAAGGTTTTAGTTATCTCGTGTCCCAGTTCTCCAGAGAAATTGCCCAAGTGCAGATTACCAGTATCCTTGGAAACAGAGTACCATGGCTGAAAATAACCTTCCTTCGGAATATACTTCCTTTTGTTTGAGACATGGAGAATTTCATTCAAGAGATATAGATGAATTTGTTTCACAACTTGGGAATTGGTGTTAAAAGATATGTCCATCGCTTCAGAATCTTGGATGACATGCATATTGTTTCAACGCAACTCATTGAGAACTTTATTTACCAATCGTTAATAGTTCCATAAAAATGAATCGAACTAAAATTATCATGGCAGAGAAAATAATAGGTGGTAGCTTTCTGACTGTCGACTAGGATTGGACACTTGGATGTTTTGAGCATGATCTCTATCCAACCATTTTTCCCGTGTTAGTAGATTTATTCTTGTTCAAATCTCTCAGTTTCAAGTGATTCTTGCCTTCATATCTTTCCCATGTTCGCAATATATTAGTTTGGTTGTCCAAGTGCTTGTTTGCCCCCACAGGATACTTGGAAGACATCGCTTCTACTGAGAGTGAAGGAGGCAGTGAAAGCTAAAGAACTAGAGGAGGACGATCTTACTTAAATTCAAGAAAGTTTAGTGTTCTAGAGTTCAATTTCAATCGCCAACTCAGGTAATTCTATAAATTATTGAACTTGTAGTTGAGTAACTCTATTGTTTTTAACAGATATCAAATAAACGCTTAAAAAAGGTTGTTTCTCAGGTGCTTGCTCGATCCAATATGGTTTTCATAAGAGGGACCGAACTTCACTTTTACAAGTTGTCATATACATGTTTTACATTGAGGTTAGAAACGTGGCCTATTCTCTTTATTGTCTCAGATATTTTATTTAAAACAGAATTACAATATTGTCCTTCTAAATGTGTGTACTGCGGAGATCGGGTATGTAGCCCAGTTGGTCTCATTCATGTCCAGATTAGTTCGATTCTCCCTCCTCTCGTGTATAATAAAAAAATATATATACGTGAACTGCGGATTTAAAATGCGATATGATCAGAAAAAATCTATCTAACATGCATATAAATATACCACTTCAATTGTGAATTTCCTTATATGTCCTTGTTCATTTAAGTTGGCCAATTAAATTATTAGGTAATCTTAAGGGTTTTTTTTGTAATTCATTGTCCATCTTAAATGAATTTGGACATTATTACACATTCCTTTTATTTCCTAATTTTGTACCAAAAAAATTATTTATTTACATTTCCTTATTCATTTAAGTTAGCAAATTAAATTAATGTCTTTTTAAGGGTTTTTTGTGATTCATTGTCATCTTAGATAGTTTTATTCCTCTTTCTTTCTTAATTTTATGCCAAAATTTATTTATTTACATTTCCTTGTTCGTTTAAGTTAACAAATTAAATTAATATCTTTTCAAGGGTTTTTTTGTGATTCATTGTCATTTTAGATAGATTTATTCCTCTTTCTTTCCTAATTTTATACCAAAAAAATTATTTATTTACATTTCTTTGTTCATTTAAGTTAGCAAATTAAATTAATGTCTTTTTAAGGGTTTTTTGTGATTCATTGTCATCCTAGATAGATTTGGACATTAATACACGTTTTTCTTTCTTTTCTAAATTTTATATAAAAAAAGTATTTATTTACATTTCTTTGTCAATTTTTGTGATTCATTGTCCATCTTAGATATATTTCTTAGTCAATTTTTTGTGATTCATTGTACATCTTAGATATATTTGGACATTAATACACATTTTTATTTTTTTTTCCGCTAAATTTTATGTAAAAAAATTATTTATTTACATTTCTTAGTCAATTTTTTCACAAGTTGATTTGTAAATATGAACTAATAAAATCATATATTTCTAATATACCACTTCAATTGTGAATTTCCTTATATGTCTTTGTTCATTTAAGTTGGTCAATTAAATTATTATGTTATCTTTAGAGTTTTTTTTTTTGTAATTCATTGTTCATCTTAAATGAATTTGGACATTAATAGACATTCTTCTTTATTTCTTAAATTTTATGCCAAAAAAATTATTTATTTATATTTCTTAGTCAATTTTTGTGATTTATTGTCTATCTTAGATATATTTGGACATTAATACACATTATTATTATTATTATTATTTTCCTAATTTTTAAACTAAATTTATGATATAATCATTAAAAAAAATTTAATCAATGTAATCCTTATAATAAATATAAATTATATTGATAGTTTATTATCATTTGTAATATATTACAATTTTACATATAAATTTTTTTAACTAAGTATTAAATATTATTTTATTTATATATGTTTTTTACTATATATAAGTATTTGATTGTTATTATGTTAAATTTTATTTCTCTTAAAGTATTAATCACCAATATTAATTTATAAATTATTGATCTTGATATAAACTTAATTATCTATAATATGTATTCTAAAAAAACATAGAAATTAAATAAAATCCGCAATGTGTTAAAAGTTAGCAAAAGTAAAAGTGATATTTACCTTAATAACAAGTTTAATGATTTTATTTTAACATTATTATGATAATTTAGTAAATTAAGAGAATTTTATTTGACGTTTGTCTATGTATACTCTATTTAAGTAAATTTTAGTTTTGATTTTGGTAAAATTCACTATTCTGTTAATTTTATTTTTATTGTTTTTTTCATTTTGAATGATATTTGAATGAAAAATATTTTTGTTGATTTATCATTTAAGAGAGCTGTATTATGTCATGGATTGAAAAATGTCATATAAATAAGTGAATATATATGATTTATTGTCATGATGTATTTTTATACATTGTGTTTTGATATATTTAGATTGATAAATAATCATAAACATTATGTTATTCTAACGACTTTAAACATTATTTAATTCTCATGATTATATTTTTCATTATTGGTCACCTACGTGCATCGCACGTGTACATTCTTAGTACCTGAAAATATCTGACAAAATCATCCGTGACTTTTTCCTCCAATTTCTAAACATCAAAATCAAGGTCTCTATAAACTGGAACCTGTTTTTACCTCTCCCTTACCCAATTTCAAATTTTACACGGAAAAAAAAATTTAATATTATAAAATTGCATTAAAAGATTTATATCACATGTACATAGTGACAGTTCATGGCAACGATAAAGCTTTGTCGAGGAAACAGCTAATTTCACTTACATTCGGTTTCACAAGTAATGACAAGAACGCCACCAACGCTTTTGACTTCTTGTAATTAATTACTTTTTAAATTTGGTTCATACCAATGACCCATCATTCAAACCTTCAAAAAATAAAAGTTAAAATCAAACAAACGCTACCGATAAATTATTTAAGTATTACGAAAAGAGAAGATTCAAAGAAAATCATCCCGGAAAGTTGCAATCTTTTCTGGAAGAAGTCGCCAACCCAAGTCCTTTCTTGCCATCTGCTGTGAGTTTATTTTGCTATCTTTTGAAAATTGGTATATTTGTTTCTGTTACTTATTGTTTTTGTATGTTTTATTTATTTACTCGAGCTTGATATATTATGGGTTGGAATCTGTTTTAAGTTTTTGTTTATGGGTATGGCGTGTAATTAGGTAGTTTGGATCTTGCTGCTTGGTCTGTTTTTTCATGGTGTAGCCAAGGTCATAGCTTTTTCCAATTTAGAAACTGAAATCTTTTCTTATTTTCTTTTGAATTTGAAAGACGATGTTTTAGAATGATTTTTTTGGTCTTTTGTTGATTAACTATGTGGAATGGTATTTGGTCTTGTACGCCTACATATACTAACGTTTGCTGGTTTGTGGACTACTATTTTTCTGGGTTCTTGGGCATGTTTTCGACTTAATTAATTTCACTGACATGCTTTTAGTTTTTTTTTTTTTTAAATCTTATTGGTTGCTGGATATAGCTTTCCCAATTTTCTAGCGGTGGGGTGGTGTTTGGTTGCCACTTTCAAAGGACCAGAGATTAAGAATGATATGCTGACTTTATTAATTTTCCTTGAATTTGCAAACATTTTGCTTGAGAAAGTAAGATGGTAACAGGTGATAATGCTGAGAACAGCGGTGGAATGAGGAAAACGGAGTCGCTAAACTCTGAGGGCCACATACCTCTGCACGTCTCTACTTCACAAAGAGGTCTTGTAAGTGACGAAAATACAAAAAATGGATTCTATGATGGTTTTTCCAAAAGGATGAAGTTCCTTAAATTTGGTAATTTGGCTTCAACATCTGCAAAATTTCAACGATTTGCTGACGAAAAGAACGAAGTATCACGCGCTGTACCTTCATCTAGCAGTCGGCATATTCGTGATCGTTTTAACAAGATATTTTCTCGAAAATTTGATTGGAACTGCCTTTCGAGAATCAGCAAAGAATGGATAATGAACCCCTTGAATATGGCCCTTTTTATCTGGATAGTATGTGTTGCTGTGTCTGGCGCAATTCTATTCATGGTCATGACGGGAATGTTAAACCATTCACTCCCAAAAAAATCACAGAGGGATGCTTGGTTCGAAGTCAATAATCAAATTCTGAACGCCTTATTCACCCTTATGTGTTTATACCAACACCCTAAACGAATTTATCACTTTGCATTACTAATAAGATGGAGGTCAGTAGATGTTTTGAAGCTCCGAAAAGTTTACTGCAAAAACGGCACCTATAAACCAAACGAATGGATGCACATGATGATTGTCGTTTTTCTTCTCAATATCAACTGTTTTGCTCAATATGCGCTGTGTGGTCTAAACTTGGGATACAAGAGGTCGGAACGGCCACCTATAGGGGTCGGATTATGCTTATCTGTTGCGATTGGCGCGCCTGCAATTGCCGGGATTTACACCTCTCTTAGCCCTCTCGGGAAAGAATACGAGTCTGATATTGATGAAGAATCACAAATTACGGCTACAACTGATGATAATACTAGACAGAATCAGTTGAGAAGATCTTTCGAAAAACGATTCTCATTTGCACCAAGAGATGAAAGAACTGTTGAGAATCGACCCCAATGGAGCGGCGGAGTTCTTGATTTTTGGGACGACATTTCTCTAGCTTACTTATCATTGTTCTGCAGTTTCTGCGTGTTTGGGTGGAACATGGAGAGACTCGGGTTTGGCAACATGTATGTTCACATTGCAACTTTTCTTCTATTCTGCTTGGCTCCCTTTTGGATTTTCAATCTTGCAGCCATTAACATAGATAACGAGACAGTAAGAGCCGCCTTAGGAGTCACTGGGATTTTCCTTTGTCTATTTGGGTTACTCTATGGTGGATTTTGGAGGATTCAGATGAGAAAAAGATTCAATCTTCCTCCATACAATTCTTGTTGTGGTAAACCAGAAGCCGCGGATTGTGCTCTCTGGCTGTTTTGTTGTTGGTGCTCTCTAGCTCAAGAAGTGAGAACCGGGAACGCTTATGATGTTGTAGAGGACAAGTTTTACAGGAAACCGGTCGATGGGCGGCCTATCTCCCCGTTGCCTCGAGAGGATGGGGAATTTGAATTTAGGTCTGGACAGAATTCCCCGTTTTGGAACAGCCCTTCTCCTCCATCACATGCCAATTCGCAGGCGGTCTACTATAGTCCAGGGAGGCATCTTTCTTTAATAGAAGAAGAAAGTAGTTTACAAGGTAAAGATGAAACCATGATTCCTCCTGGCCCTTCGATTATACAAAGAGACGACATTTGATACAAACATTTTTTAATGCGCTTTGTCATGTAAGACGTGGATGCGAAAGAAAATAGATGTGCGAGTGTTAGATTGTTGATTGTATACGTGATAAATAGTTGTATACGCATTGATGTTTATTTTACCTTTTTTTTTTAATCAATAAATAGAAATATATATCGACTAAGAGTACCCAGCTCAAAGTATAATCCTGACTTGATACATGAAAATGAGAATCATGTGGATACATATATAAGACATCAATAGATGCCGTATTCCCCTCAAGCAACTTAGCATTACAACCACACCACGCAATGTAAACCATACGCGACATGCTAAGTACTCTAGCCTTCGTGATTCGGAAGGTGCTATGATACAAGGACCTCACCTCTGATGGGGGTCGAGGTCCAGTGTGTAAAACAAACATGTCGGATGCCTTTCGGACATTAAATGACCCTAATAAGAACAGGATATAACAAAAGAGTGGCAGGAGAGTATTATTGATGAACACAAAATCTTCGTGCTGGAATAAAAAGCATCAACCTGAGTAGATATAGAACAAATGAAACTGGAGCCGCGACAAGAACTTCTTCCTCTACTTACAATAAGAGTCCAACAACTATGGTACAGCAACCCTAACTCCTATAAGACGTGAGATGATCAGCATAGAAACCAGAAAACAATAGTTCTAGAACATAACCTTACTATCAACAACTAGACGCGACAGCTTACAAATTTCTTGATCCCTTTACTTGGCTTCGAGTCCATCAGAACTACCATGTGCTACATTTGAGCTTCCTTTGACATCAGATCTGGCTGCGGCACCAGGGACAGGTTTATCTTGTTTATTTACTTCACGTGCATCGGTGGGACCAGATTTTGAAGATGGAATGCTACGGCTACCTCCAAGATTGGCTTCGGTTTGTGCTAGATGCATGCCATTGGTGGCTCCAAAATATGCTTGTGTGGCATGCGGGTGGGGAGGTGGTTGTGGCAATTGCTTCCGCAGATCTTGCAGTGGTTGTGGTGAATTGAATGGTGCTCGTGTGGGGAAAATACCTGCTTGCTGAGCCATGGCTGCAGCTTGAGGATGTGGCATGTAAAACGCCCCCTGTTGCATAGCAGGATGTGGAGTCATCTGCACATGCCTAAGTACAAATTAGAAAGAGGTCTGTAATGCCACAAGTAAATTTGCATCAAGCTGACTCTAAATAATACCTGAGGAGGCATTGCTGATGTCTGAGGTTGTGCATCAGCAATTGCGGCCAAATACATTAAATTCTTTTGAAGTTGAGCCTGATACCTGATCATCAAGATAATACTGAATCAAAAGTTGCTCTGATGTTAAAAATATAAGCATTTGGTCGTCAAAAATATAAGCATTTGGTCGTCAAAAAACCAACAAGCAATAGCAATTTGTAGGGCATATAACTCCTCTAAGCACAAACAAATACAGAGAAAGAAGGGAAGTTTCGTATCCAAGATAAGACAGTTGAAACTGTGATCACTAAGATTCTTACTATACAGCAGAAAACAAGAAGCAAATAAAATGCTTGATAGTGAAAATTGCAAATAAGTAAATGCATAAATGCACTCGTCATCACGTATGCAAAGACGAACAGAAAAGATAACCCACGTACTGGGCACACTAGGCAAGTTTGCCAAGATTTTGATTGTCCAATATCGCCAATATTAACTTCTTGTTTTCATCAAGGTACTGCATTGACAGATGGTGGCGATGTGGCATGCCAAAATGCAAATCATGTAAATTTTCACAATATAAAATTCAAATATGATGAAACATATTTCACATGAGTATTTCAATATATTATGGAACAAGCTCTAAAAACAAAATCAAACACCAAGTAACTCTAACGACAATTTCAACAAGTATTAAAAAGGTGAAATTCACATTCAAAGCTAGAAGATTGTCTTCAATGTATTACTTGATCGATTTAACTCACAGATGTTCAGAGCCTTGATCTTTTAAATTTGACACAAAGGAATCAAATTTTCAACTATTTTATCGATTCTTTCATTAGAAAATTAAGTTTTAGAAGTTACCATATTACAAAACTTTGGGAAAAAGATCAACCATCATTATACAAATTAACATATCTTTTGAGATAACAATAGTACATTGGACAATTACTGGTCATACACAATATTAAATTACCCTGCGATACCAAGAAAGATTAGAAAATGCTTTTTGCACTACCAAAGAACAAATTATTGGAAATTTAAACCACCTACCATCATGGGTAATAAATATGATTAACAGAAGTGTGAGTTTTCCCACCAAAACCAAAAAGGAAGGTCACCAATTCGAAAAAATGACTATTTTAGATCTTTGCAATAGCCCTCAAAAGATTCAAGGGAAAATAAGAAATACCTTCTGTATCTGTTCGGTGGTGATATTGGTAGGGGGAAATGACTGCATGACTGAAAAAATTGTACCTGGTTGCTGCATCTCTACAGCTTTCCTGCTTAATTAAATATAGCACCCTTATATTTTACGATAACGAAAACAAGAAAAACCCTAATGCACACAAGGTAGAAATCTCTACACCTTTTAAATTCATCAGATGTGGCAAGATACTGTATGTTGTTTTGAACAAAGGAAATAACTGAAAATTCTCCTTTAACATTAGGAGTGGAGACTAAGTATTTCCATAAACAGCAGAGTAAAGAATTTTGCCAATGATATGTTTAGACAAGTGACGATGAAGGATAACAATGGTAGCTTTACTGGAAAAAGATCATGGTAACTGTTTTGGAAGCATGTGGACATCAAATGATCCTGTTTTTATCCATAAAATTTTTAAAATGTGGCAGGATTGAAACACAGGTATTCTATGTTATTATCAAATAGACAAATACTATACATATTCCAAAAAATTCAATCATCTTTTCTTGAATGGAAAGATGACTTTATCTGAAATACTTAATAGTCAAACTGTTGTAGCTCCGTATTCTTTGAAAAGATTGTTTCTTTATCATCTAAGATGAATGGTTAGAAATACGAGGACATGAATACACATGACATATAATTTTAAAAACATTAGAACATGAAACGAGTCAGATACAACTATTTTACAAATGCATATACATAAATACACTTAAATATAATCATATGTACATAATTGAAATTTATGTAACACCAAATTACCGATGGACTCAAGTGCTTAAAATATCTAATATCATTGGATCTACCTTGACGCTAATGCCCTCGGGATAGGTTGAACTCTACCCGAATATAGTTAAAATAAGATCGCAGACCACATTAGATACCGCAGTCTTGTTTTCTTTTTGATCGACAACTATCCAGAGATGATCTGTACCAGGGAAATAATCTGACTCGTCACGGGTTTTTAGAATATTGGGTGCTATAGCTTCTCATATTTCGAAATCGTGATAAAAAAAATCATACAATTTTCTAACCAAAACATTACGGGATAAGCTACATGCCTACATGAATGGTTCTCCCCGTTTCCATAACAGTTGCGTTCTTCAAATGCAAGAAGAAAAGCAAACGGAAAAAAAAAACCCAGCCAAAATACACATAAAAATAACTTTTCATTAACAAAACAAAATCTCCTCAAAAAAAAAACCCAATCGACCAACCAAAATTCAAATCCACCCCTGTACTCAGAAACCCTAAATCCAGAACCCAGAAGTGACTCACATACTGGACGGAAAGATTCAAACTTTCCAGCACACCCGAGTAATAAGAGTGCAGTGCAGCAGCCGAACGAACTTTGGAGAAGTGACAAGTTGGTCTTGGTTATTCTGTACTAAAGTTTAGGAAAACTGAGAATGAGAGAGTGTTCGGAGTGATGGGCGAGCTTAACGGAGCGCGCTATACTTGTGGCAGACGACGGCGGCCGAGGCGGTGGCAGAAGTATGAGACTACAGAAAAAGTGACATGGTGTAAGTGGCATGAAAAAATCATATACCTGCAGTTCGATTTTCGAGGTCAATTTTCACCTGAAATTTTAAAATGGTACAAGTCCGACAAGATGAAAGCTTGGAAGAAAGATGGTTTAAACTGAGTTACTTCAACACAAATATTATTAAAATTCTTTTTTTTTACCTATCTTATAAATTTAAACCTTGAAATCATACAAAAATAAAATAATAATATCAAGACCAATTTAGATAAGTAACTTGACCTATTTAATTTAGACAAAAACTTGTGTGAGACGATCTCACGGATCGTATTTTGTGAGACGGATCTCTTATTTGTATCACTGTGAGACGGTCTCACAAATCTTTATCTGTGAGACGGATCATGTTAAGAGTATTATTTTTTATTGTGAATATCGATAGAGTTGATCCGTCTCACAAATAAAGATTTGTGAGACCGTCTCACAAAAGACATATTCTTTAATTTATCATTTTTGTATATAACATAGCCAACATGGTTGGTCCATATAAACTTCTTTGGAGTTGTATTCGATAAACCTACGTCATTTTTTTCCTATGACCACCCTTCATGCTTGTCCCCTATGGTTGTCTGTTTCTTGAGATACCGTTTGGTTGACGAATGAATAAAAATTTATATTAGTTTATGTTATTAGATTTCATGCATATATAAAATTGTTTTATGTACGAGATTTTAACAAGATTGGCATATATTTCTTACCGTAATTTGTGTATAAAAAAATAGGAACTTTGCAAGTTGATCTCCATTCACATTGGCAACTGATTTTTTTATTAATAGATAGATTTCTTTGTGGCCACTTTTTTTTTAGGATAATAAATATCACTTTTATTAATCGACTAAATCAAGTTAAAAATTATATTAAATTATAAAAAAAAAAATTAAAAGAAAAACAGAGAAGATAAGAGAGAAGTTGCTTTGCCCCCAAGGAAGCGAAAACAGTTCATGTAATCAACTTCAATCAAAACTTCTCCATCAACACAAAACGTGTGGCTGAGGAAGCTTCCCTCGACATAATCGCCTGAGGAAATTTCCGGCTCCTTCTTTCATCTATAAGTATCCCAAACCCTTTTACGTAGTCAAGGTTTATTCACTTCATCCTCAATAGAACAGTGCGATAGCTCAAGAAATTGTTCGGGTTTCAGTCCAACGGAAGAAGGTACGTTGATTGATTATGGCATTCAAAATTCATATATAAATCAACCGATTGGGTAGCCCCGGAGTCCTTTTAGTTCCGGCGTGGGAGATGTAAATTGAAGAAGGCGTGCTTTGTTTTCCTTTTTTCTTGATTTTAGGTTGAGTTTTACAGACATTGACACACTCATATACTTCACGATTTTTTTTTATTTTGTAAGATTTGTGACTTCCCGTTCCTATAGCTATAAGAATCGACCATTTCCAGTTATAAATAAGCATTCATATGTGCTATAGGATATCTTTCTGTAAATTAAGAAATATTATATTTTTAGGCTTTTAGTTTCGGAACCTAGCTAGAGGATAAATTTCTGTAAAATAAGAAATAGTATATTATTTTCGAAATGTGTTCTTCCTCCCTCCTATATGCTGTTGATTTTGTAAGCATTGCAGCATATCATTAAATGTAATATATAACTTTATGCCAGATGAATTTGCTCACCAATTGCACTAAAAAGTCTACCTCAATCTAACTTCAATTCTTATCATGCATTCTTCAATGATATGACTGATACTCTGTTTGATTTCTTTCTTAGAAGACAAGGGGAGCCCGAGAATTTTTGTAGATTGCGATTATATATTACAGAAAATGCGAAACTTATATTTAAGAAAATTTGTACATGTTATAGCTGAACATTTTTCTTCTTGGTGCGTAGAAACAGATATGAGCCCATCAAATCAAATTTATAGGCCAGTGTCTCAACCTATGGATTTCACGAGGAAAAAGAAATCAAGAAGCAGGAGTGACACATCCAAGAGTGTAGCTGAGACTCTTGCGAAATGGAAGGAATACAATGATAAGCTCGACTCCCTTCAACCAAGCGATAAGCCGGTGCGTAAAGCTCCTGCCAAGGGATCAAAGAAAGGGTGTATGAGAGGTAAAGGTGGTCCACAAAACAACCGTTGCAATTACAGAGGCGTCAGGCAAAGGACATGGGGAAAATGGGTAGCAGAGATCAGGGAGCCACGTCGTGGAAGCAGGCTGTGGTTGGGAACTTTTAGTACAGCGGAAGAAGCTGCTTTGGCTTATGATGAAGCTGCATTGGCCATGTACGGCCCTTGTGCTCGGTTTAACTCCCAGGCTCATAAAAATGATGGCCAAGAGGGTTCTTCGTCTCCCATGAGTTCAGCTTCGGTCTATGCAAGTTGTGGCATCTCTGAGGGGTGTGAGGCAAGCACGAAAGTGGCAGCGATGATAGAGGAATTAGAAAAAGAAGAACCAAATCAAGAATCAGTAAGAGAGGGAGAAAGGGACAAAATTTTTGAAGCTGACAAGCCTCTTGGCCATTTGGACTCTGTCCCTAACCATGCTTCAGGGCCTTGGATTGAAATTGGATCCCATGGTGGGCTTCCCGCAAATACTAGTGTCCATCACGAAGATTCGTCACGCCAGTTGCAGCATTATTTTGATTCCAAATTTCTTTGTGGTTCGCCTCACATGGAGCATGAAACATGTTATGGATTTGATTTCTTAGGACCAGGTAGACAGGAGGATCATAACTTCATGTTGACTGATCTGCTTTTGGATTTGGACTCAGATTTGGTGATATAAACATGTAGGAATGGAGAAAATATACAAAGGTTTTCTGATGCTGAAGATACACCTGCTGCAACGTTCGCAGCATCTTTTTGTCTTATTTTTCTTCTGGAACCGACATTTTCCTTTTCTTGAGGAATGAGGACGTCACTTTGTATATCATTAAGATAGTTTTATGAAATAGCAACTGATAATCCTACTAATTGTCTATTGGAAAGAACCAAAATTCGAAGAGATAAGTAATTAACAATGCTTCGAAGGGCAAAGAAAAAGGCTAACATTCAACAAAGAACGGTTCAAGTTCAATACTTGCCATTGGATAATATGTCGCGCATCGCCATCCACTAAAAAAATCATTAAATGTACTTGTAAGCTTTTTACATTAAAAAAATTTATAATGCAAAAAATATATATATTAATTAATATTTATTTTTTATTTACGGGATGAAATATTGGACTTTAAATAAAACCCAAACAAGATATATGCATACATAGTATGCATAATATTATTTTCAAGTTAGTTGAATGAGAGAACGTTGGATCAAATGTAACATGTTCGATTTTTACATACGCCAACAATCAATTGAACAAAAACTAGTGTTAATCCAATAGTTGCAAAAGCAAGCAACTCTCTTTAAGAATCTTAACAACGTTTGGGCAACTTCCCAACTCGATCACTAGGATTACGTTTACAACCTCCTTACCATGAAAGTTCAATATTACTATTTAAAAAAATATTTCATTTTATTTATTATATATATATATACACTGTTGCATAAAAGTCCAGGTACCACAAAATATTATTAATCATATTATAAATAAAATTAGCATAATAATAATAATAATAATTTCGCGCAGATATATACACAAATATCAGGTGTGGAAGGGACACCATTTGGATACATAGCTATCCAAGCTTATTATCCCAAATTTTGGTTTTTAGTCCTAAATTGTCAAATTGAAGATAAGGAAAGGACGAGTGGTATTATTAAATAATTAAACTAGGTTGACTGTTCAGGAATAAAGTCAGAACTTACAACCTTAACAAGTTGACAAATTGTACATATAATAACATAAAATAAACCTTTTTTTATATATTATTTCTCAAAAGTTACAACCTCAGCAAGTTGGCAAATTGTACATAATAAAGGAAACCGTTTTAAATATTTTATTTGCTGCTTGGAAAAATTCCGGTTTACGCGTGCTAATCCGCTTTCTTCGTCTCAAAGTTTTCTCTGATTTTGTTTTCTTTTTTTTTAAAAAAAAAAAAAGAAACTTTGCTCTTTTTTTTTTTGAAAGTTGGAAACTTTGCATTTTCCTTTTAACTTTTGTGTTCCAACTCTTTTTTAACGGGCTAATTGCACGAAACCCGGGAAAAGTTAAAAAGCACAAAACTATCTAAATTTTAAAAAAAATATTTCACCCTATATTATAAAAATTCTGACATATTTATCATAATAGGGAGTTTTACGTTTGATTTTTTAAAATACATGGTCTAACATGGATTTGGATCCTCTATAGCTTAAAACACAACATTTGATGATGTGTATTTTTATACAAGATAATCGATTGATCATCTGATGGACCTCACACATTGTCAGATAAAATTGAAAAATTATCTGAGAAAAATTGAAAAAATACACAACATCAAATGCTGTGTTTTCAACCACAGTAGATGATCCAAATCCGTCTAACATGCTACTAATTTCATGTAAGATGTTTTTTTCCCATAGGAGATGTTGATACAATTAATCTATTGTTTAATATATATTAGTACTCAGTTTTTTAAACAAAAATAAAGAAAATTATTAATGGTAAAATAAAAACAATATGGTAAATACACAAATTTGGAGAAAAAACTAAAAAAATAGATTTAAATGGTTCCTCATAAACCCTCGTGCACGTCAAATCTAATCACAAAATTAGTCAAGTTTAATGGACCACTTGAATAAATAATAACTTAAGTAAAAGAAGTATATTATTGTACCTTTTTCAGCAATTCCTTTTTTATTTTTACTTTAAAAAAAAATCAATTTTGAGTTTAGATATATTTGTAAAATATAATTTTTATTTTTCAAGTGATTGGAAAAAACTAAGGCCGATGTTCGAAGTCATGGAAACATTTGATTAGCTTTCGGCTAGCTTTGTAGTTTGTCAAATTTAGTTTTTAGCTAGTACGTATCATGGAAATCTTTTTCATTTTTGTCATAATTCCACACGAAGCTATTAAATTTATTGAAAATTGCTTATTTGATAACAATGTTCTCCTTAATTATTCGTGTGACAAAAATAAAGTCATATGTTATACATATCGATCTAAGAAATTAAAGGAAAAACACTACTCTTTATCTTTATTTTTACTGAGATATATTTTAATATGTGTAACATATATTTTTATTCTCGCTACATGAGCTATATAAGATATCATCAATATTAAATTATAGTGCTCGACAATTTAATTAGTGGTTTCATGCGAAAAATGACCAAAACCTAACATTCTCCAAGTTGATGGATCATCATGAAGTCGAACTATTTTCTAGATATACATTTTAATTCTGATCTTATTGTGGACATAATTATTACTTCCACTAATTCGAACTTCTATCATATGATGTTATCAAATTTCAGTGCTAATCATATATTTTATAATTGTTTGTAATTTTTTTCATTGTGTGTGCTGACAATACAGAAGAAAGAAAACTTAAAGAGGTGAATATCTAAAACCAAAAATACAATTTTCTCAACTCAATATATTGGTAAAACATAAAAATGTTTGGTTCTTTTCTGAATTTGAAAGATCAATATAACTGAATATTCCAAACCATGTTTCAACTGTCGATATACTTTTTTTAAATTGTTTTTTTATTATGTCTTAAAATGTTTCATTTACTTTTATTCGTGCATGTGCATGTCACATATATAGTGAACTTCCCAACCAATAATTGCATGTCAATCTTGTGCATCATGTATTTCAACTTCATTTCTCTTGCTCACACCATTAAAGGACACCATTGTGAAGAAACTATTTATATTGATAAAACGACAAACATTCGATCACACACCGAGTAATGACCGACTAAACATGGGTCATTGATCTACACTTGATGTAAAAACCTTAATGTACGTAGGCTCGAATTTACCCATAACATTTCAGAACTTCAACATTAGGTGGGATATGCGAGCATGCAAATTTTTGGTTATTCTCGTTCAAATTATATATATAAAGATGAACCGACGATTTCAACTATCAATTTGAAAACATATAACATTCAACTCGTCAATTCTTTACCAATAAAAATTCTGACCATTCCGACATATACATATATATTGTCTATATACAGTTAACCCCAATTCTCTCCTTTCAATACAAAAAAGGATTCCTAATCCATTGATGCAAAGTATTGATAGCCGATATCAAAGAAATTCTCAACTTGATGGATTTAAAATTATAATAAAGAGTGGGTTACCACTTTTAATGGTTGGAAGAAGATAAAAAAAATTGAGACACAAGAGAAGTTTTGTTCTCCAAATGCAATGACTCTACTAGGCTAAATCTTAAACATTGCCAAATTGGGATAAAAAAATTCAAAGCAGATGCAAAACCAGGAGCAGTAGTAGCCCATAGATTACATATCGAGGATTAAATAAAAATGTGTTGGGGGAGGAAACAAGTAAACAAGCATCAATATGTTGTTTACTACTATTATTATATGTAAATTAAAACTACTAAAACGAGCAGGAACTAGCAGATCGAGCACGCCAAATTCTGTTTATAAATATGCTTATATACATGTATATTATTTTCGAAGAAGACCGAAAATAGCCTTGGTTATAATAGAATCGAGTATTTTCTATTGTATCAAAAATACGAAAATAACATTCGATTGCTCGTCCGGCGAGGACAATACTATAAGTACTCAACATAATTTACCGCTCTCAGGTGGACTACTCTACATTTAAATTTGATTTAATATTTATTATTTTGAATACTAAAAAGCATGGTTATTATCAGGTGAAATTTTTTTAAAAATATATGTGTTGTGTGTCCAGAGTTATTTATTCACTACTAAGATAAATGTTTACGTAGTTGACAACAACATTATGCCGATATACACATTACAAGTTTAAAATATTATACTTTATGATATTATTAAAGAAAAAAGGTTTAGAGTAACTAATTACATGTCATTTATCTGATATTTAAAAGAAAAAAAAATGTATTTTCAGTCTTGTATATTTACCTTTCATGATGTTTGTTCTCAATATCGTCGTATTTCAATCTTTTTTATATAATTTTCGATTTTTGATAATTTTAATTTTTTTTATCAAAAATACTAACATGATATTATTATATATGTGTGCGTCAACATCACCTCTACAACGTTGCGACAGCAACATCATGTTGGAATCATCACTATATTTGCAAATATAGAGAACTAAAACAACGAAATAATGATAATACAAAACAAAAGGTGCAATTTTCTTTCTTTAAAATTCCAAAAAGTGACCATTTTCAAACGTTTTATCAATTATTACGTATGTAAATTATATTTCTTGTTACTTAATTGTTGCAGTAGCCAGCATATTCAACAGTTATGAACACCCAAATTGAAACATTGTAATTCAAGAATTAAATAGAAAAAGATATAATTTAATTTATTTATAGAAGGATAAAGTTAAAGGAAGTGCCGGGTGGATCACGTAAATTTAGGCTACTTCCAGGGGCAGTTTGGAATTCACCGCGTCCAAAAAATTTACTGCCAACTTGTTCGGCAACTTGCTCTATATGATCTGATCACTCCTTTCGTAAGCTCTAAGATTAAATCCAAAATACTACAACTTGACAAAGAATTTTATTGCAAAGTTTTAATTGATCGGGATTTTATTTTACACAAACCTCTGTATTTATATCTGTATCTATCTTTTCATAATTTCCATTCATTTCAACTTTTTTTCTCTGTCAAGAAAATCATCAGAGCTATAGAACAGCAGCAGCAGAACTAATAAAGATCCAGAAATGCCTTCTTCTCTTCAGCTTCACAGAATCAACCACATAAATCACACCACCTCCGGATCAGCCTACGCCGCCGCCAAGCAGGCCAAGCCCACATGGGTTTCCCCTTTTTCCAACGACATTCCGCTGCCGGAAAACGCTTCGCATCACCACACGCACGCTGTGAATTCCAACCAGTGCTGCTCCGCCGTAGTCCAAACCATCCACGCGCCCCTTGACACCGTGTGGTCAGTCGTCCGCCGCTTCGACAAGCCGCAGGCGTACAAGCACTTCCTCAAGAGTTGCGATGTCATCCTCGGCCATGGTGAAGTGGGCACGCTCCGGGAGGTGCGGGTCGTGTCCGGTCTCCCAGCGGTGTCCAGCACGGAGAGGCTCGAAGTCTTGGACGACGAGAAGCATGTTTTGAGTTTCAGCGTAGTAGGAGGCGATCACCGCTTGCACAATTATCGCTCTGTAACCACCCTCCATGCAGCGCCGTCGCAACCTCCGAGCGGCGGAGGCCTAGGTAGTGGTGTGACGGTAGTGGTGGAGTCTTACGTTGTGGATGTCCCACAAGGGAACACCAAAGAAGAAACTTGTGCCTTTGTTGACACAATTGTAAGGTGCAATCTGCAGTCGTTGGCTCGAATCTCAGAAAAGTTGGCCAAAAATCAGTAAATCTTTTCAAATTTATGTAATTTTATCTTTTTTTATTTTTTTATTTTATTAATCTCATGCATGTTGTAGATCATGAATTTTATATAAGACCGATTAGATTAAATTTCCAGGCAACTTATGTGGTTCTTGATGGAAGAATATAAAATTTATAGATTTTGATTATAGATAAAAGATAAAATGAAATTTTAAACCTATATTTTATTTAACATTATAAGAACATAAATATATTTATTTATATTTTAAATCTACAAATTTGTAATTCATCGACTCAAATACAATATTCATTTATTTGTCATTGAGTTTATCCATATTTATATTAGTGTGTGTGGCATGCACAAGTAGATACAAGTTCGAAATATTTATGTGATTTAAAATGAAAAATATTTTAAGATCTGGAGCAGGTTTTCAGTGTTTGTGTAGTTTTTTTTTTTATGCATTAAATATATATTTGTTCCACATATGAATTAATTTTATTCTAATAATTTTTCAATTCCGATGTTGCTGTTTCGGTGCACTTCATATTGTTTCATGGTTGCTTATTATTTGTTGCACTCCTTTTTTTATATATATATAATGAGTAGGTCTCTTGTGAAATGGTCTCACGAATTGTTATCTGTGAGACGGGTCAATCTTATCGATATTCACAGTAAAAAGTAATACTCTTAGCATAAAAAGTAATACTTTTTCATGGATGACCCAAATAAAAGATCTGTCTCACAAAATACGATCCGTGAGACTGTTTCACACAAGTTTTTGATATATATAATAGATGTACACACACTAAAAAAAATAATGATATACTAAGTAGTATTCTACATATAAATTAAATGATAAAAAAAACTTGTGTTCGCCAAATTGTTTACGTATTCGTCTCGAGTGCAATGCTTTTAGAAACTTCAAGTTGCAAAAGCATAGACCGGCATTTCTCTTTTGAATTTTTCAAACATATTGATTTATGATCACGTCCGATATTGTTTAATGGATCGTATCCCATTAATTAAATATCTAGTAAAACATGGGTTATTTCTATATTTTTACAAAGTTGTAAGCAATTACTTTGTGTTAAAAAATTTAACTTACAGAAATGATTTAAAAAAATGCAAAGGAAAATGATAACATTGGTTATTTATGTTTACTTTTTGATCATCTATGTTACTGTATCTATGATTTGAGCATTTTAATTTTCTTCGATCGAGAGTGTTGATGTGATTTTATACACGTCATTCGATTAGAAAGCACGAATTTCTCAAATTATAAATATTGAATTTGAATACATTTGAATTTGACACAGATATATAAATTTGGTGTGGGTTGGTTTGAAATAGTAATTAGAATCATGCACCAGCATCAGCTTGAAATCGAGAAGCAAGTTGGTGTACAAACCAATCATCTATAATCCAACTTGTTATAATGTTGTACTCTTCCCAACGGTAATAATAATAATAATAATATTTTTATAATTAAACTCAGTTAAAGATTATTAGGGAATTATTTGCAAGTTGATGGGCAAGTGGGCAACTAGGCTTTTAATTCTTCTTTGTTTTGAAGATAATATTTAATGTGACTCATGTCACTTCACTCGTGCCTTACGTTGTCCTTTGCCCGATTAGAACCCGTCACATTTTTCTAATTTTATTATATTTAATATATATAAGATTTTCAGACCTCATATTCGACAAAAATCTCTGTTTGTTTGTTGAGCTTATCATAAACACTATATATATGAATTTATAGAGTTTATGACCAAACCAAATAAATCCAAGAGAAGAAGAATATAGTGAGTGAGTGAGTGTGAATAATTTTTGAAGAATTCAGCGTAATGATTATTTTGAATAAAGTGGAAAAATTACTTTTGACATTTGTTGATTTTAGTTCTCCATGTTGTCAAATTTCAGTTTTAATCCAATATTGATGTATGTAACGTTTATTTGGCAACAATGCGTGTGGTGCTGACATATGTAGTATAATATCAACACTCTAGATTAAAAATTACTAAATTGTCAAAAAAATTAGAAACATATTAGTATGATTAAAATTTGATAATATAGATGACTAAAATAACATAATGACAAACATACAAGATAAAAAAATACAATTGTCTTTGATAAATTATATCATCATAAAAATTGAGTTGCTATATAGATATTATTTTTATACAATATCTTATACGGTTCTAAATATCTTATATATTTTTTTAAGGATATATAATATTTTAAGAGTAGGTCTCTTGTGAGACAGTCTCACGAATCTTTATCTGTGAGACGGGTCAATCCTACCGAGATTCACAATAAAAAGTAATACTCTTAGCATAAAAAGTAATAATTTTTCATGGATGACTCAAATTAGAGATCTGTTTCACAAAATACGACCCGTGAGACCATCTCACACAAGTTTTTACCATATTTTAAATATAAGCGAACCATGCCTTTGTGGATTCGAAAAGAGGTTTGGAATTTAGAATTTTTTTAAAAAAAAACAATATCCTGCATTTTCTAACGATGAAGTTAAATTCTAAAATACAAAAGTCTTACTATTACCAAAATAAACGCTGGGATTTATAATTCGTAATTTTTAAAATATTATCTTAAATTTAAATTTCATTTTATTTATACCAAATATATTAATCAGAATGAAATTGTTGACAAAAACTTTTGTGAGACGGTCTCACGAGTCGTATTTGTGAGACAGATCTCTTATTTGGGTCATCCATGAAAAAGTATTACTTTTTATGCTAAGAGTATTACTTTTTATAGTGAATATTGGTAGGGTTGACCCATCTCACAGATTAGGACCCGTGAGACGGTCTCACATTGTTTAACGGTTGCAAATGGGTTTTGTCGTCCATATGGCTAAGATATGTCATATTTCATTATTCTAACATTGTTATTTATTTAGTGATATCGCATTACTAAATCAACAAATTATTATATTTAAGCATTACATTAAATATGAACAATTGGATCAAGACGGTTAGTCTAGATCTGATATAATTAGGGTCGTACCCAAAAGAGGTGATGATTTCGAAAAAATGTGATATGTGGACCATTCAATTAGAAATGATGTACCACATAGAATCTGATCAAGATCTGACAAATCATATTTAGTCTCAAGTATAGAGACACAAATATTCATGAAAATGTCTCCCCAACATTCGAAAATGTATAGATAGATCATGAGTAGGTCTCATGTGAGACCGTCTCACGGATCTTAATCCGTGAGACGGGTCAACCCTACCCATATTCACAATAAAAAGTAATACGCTTAGCATAAAAAGTAATACTTTTTCATGGATGACCCAAATAAGAGATCTGTCTCACAAATACGACCCGTGAGACCGTCTCACACAAGTTTTTGCCATAGATCATTACTTCATCATGGAACAATGTTAGATAATTATAAAACTCGAAAATACTTATATTTTCATCAAGTTCTTATCACTGCATTTCATTTTTTCGTTCTTCATACGAGAAAATTCCAAAAACATTTTACAAGTTCTACCGATTTTATAATCAGAGTGCTCTTATAATAAAATGAAAACGGTTATAACTCATGAGATATTTGTCATATACCATTAATACCGTACGTGAGACAAAAATCGTCTTAAAAACATAGAGGGAAACTCTAGCCTTGATTTTAACCATTGTGTATCAATTCTGTTACGGACTTTTTTGCAACGTAAACCGTGACAATCTTCGGCCGATTTCATTTTCTGCCTTATTCAGTATCAATCATTTATTATCAACAACATGAACTTTATACTTAAAAAAAAATTTGAGATGCGGAAACATGGAGCATATAAAAAATTATATATTAATATGCTAGGAAGTGATGTAATTTCGTAATTTAGATATCAAATTAATACTTTCAATAAAATTTCTATAGTATTTCAAAATATATATGGAATAAAAATTTAATATTATTATGTATGTTTATATTCTTAATTTTCGATCCTTTTTTTGGATTTATTTATTTTAATAATGTATATAACGAAATATATCGTATCGATTATATTCTTCAGACAATCTATCTACTTCTCTCCCCCCTCCGCGAAAAACCTAGACCACGGAAACCCTAAATCGCAAGAGTCCCTGAATCCCAATTCCATCTGAACCGACCCGATTAAGATTAATCCGATCTATGGCGGCGAACGGGGTGAACCTGGAATGCCGGATGTACGAGGCGAAGTACCCGGAGGTCGACATGGCGGTGATGATACAAGTGAAGAGTATGGCTGACAGTGGCGCGTACGTTTCACTCCTCGAGTACAACAACATTGAAGGGATGATTCTGTTCTCGGAGCTATCTCGACGACGAATTCGCAGTATTAGCAGCCTCATTAAGGTGGGCCGAATTGAACCCGTTATGGTGCTTCGTGTTGATAAGGAGAAGGGTTACATTGATCTCAGTAAGAGGCGAGTTTCTGAAGAGGATATTCAGGCGTGCGAGGAGAGATTTAACAAGAGCAAGCTTGTTCATTCAATCATGCGACATGTGGCGGAGACTATGAAGATTGATCTCGAGGTTATTTTTAAATTGGATTTTATCTGTTGAATTTTTTCTTTCAAAGTTTGCTTTTCATTTTTATTATTTTGTTTTCTTATTTTAATAGAAGAAGTCTTTAAATTGATTTTAGCTCAGTGCTTGTGATATGCTGGCAATGAGTCCACTGGGGAATGCTCTATGTTTTTTGTATCAATTTTTGTGTTTATTTTGCTAATAAACATTGATTGGGGAGTTATATTTTGCATTCTCTATTTTACTTGTCTATGTTTGTTTGATACCCATAGAAAACGTATTTACTGCAATATTGGTCCAAGCGCCATGTAAGATGCAATGACGTGACAAAGACTTCAGATTTCAGCTATGAATTACCCCCTGTATAATTGACTCTGTATTCTCTTGAACGTGTGTTGGTGTATTTAGTACGAACAGTTTGTTTTTATATTCTGGTACTGATATGTTGGTCGACTCTAAATAACTAACTTGATTTTTGTCTTTGACAACATTATTGGGCTGTGTGTTATCCAAATGAAATAGGCGTAAATAGCTATTTATAGATGCAGTACATTGAAATTCGTAAAAGGAATGGTGCAAGGGAAGAAAAAATTACAAGGAATAGGTAGAGATCGTTCAACACTTACATGGGTGTAGTTATGGGCAGTTGGAAGCACTTCTAGAAAAGTTTTTTAGGCTGCTTACTAGATCTGGGCTTCACTCTGTTTTACACACCTCCTAGGAATAGCTTTTGGTATTTGGATCTGAATATGGTTGCGTCTTTGTTATTGTCTATTAGGACCAATTGCAACTTTGTGAACTTCGCGGAATTTTGATCTCGGCATTGGTCAACGGAATTAAATAGTGTTACCTTTGGTTACTTGTAGAGTTGTTAAGGTCTCACTGTGCTTTTTAAAGGTGTGAGCATCAATCATGCCAACTGACTAATGACTTCAAAACTATTTGCTAGTTGCTACTGCTTGTTGTGCTACCTGACATGTGCTGACATTTCTAATGCTCATTTTACATTCTATCATTAGTTTTGCTTAGATGATTTTTTTTTGTGGCAGGATCTCTATATTCACGTGGGCTGGCCTTTATACAGGAAATATGGTCATGCATTTGAGGTAAGATGCGCAGAAGTTCAATCAATATAGTATATGTTGTTTGTTGGCATCAAATTAGTTTTTAATTCCGTAACAAACATTTTACTGATTTCTAAATTACAGGCGTTTAAATTGGTTGTTAATGATCCCAATTCCCTGCTTGACTCTCTTACTCGTGAAGTAAAAGAAGTCGGACCTAATGGACAAGAGGTAGTATATGTTTTCATTTCAATCTCATATTCTTCAAGAGACTACTGATATGTGATTATTTTCCATCTGGAAATCCTGCAGATAACCAAGGTTGTTCCTGCTTTAGCGGAGGACATAAAAGACTCTTTAGTTAAAAATATTAGGAGAAGAATGACACCACAGCCTTTAAAAATTCGTGCAGATATTGAAATGAAGTGTTTTCAATTTGATGGTGTTCTACACATAAAGGTCTAGTCCCATGATTAATTTTCTGACTCCTTTTTTTCTTTATATTATCTTGGTTACTATCATTACTGGGATCTATCTTTAGTGTTAAGTACTGAGTTATTGATATCTCCCAAATGCTTTTCAGGAAGCAATGCGAAAAGCTGAAGCTGCAGGAAACAAGGATTGCCCGGTTAAAATTAAACTTGTTGCTCCTCCAGCATATGTCCTCAACACCCAGACTCTTGACAAGGTAAATTACTAGACAAATGTGTTATGCTTAATAGCTGATATTGCCTTCTGCATGGGCACCTATGATCTCTGGATCAATATCGATGCCCATACTCCTATGGTAAGCATTAACTATTAAGCAATGCACAACTGGTGTACGTCACCAGGGTATGAAATCGAATTTAGTTTTGTCATTGGTGAATATATTAAGGTGCTTGTTATTATTAATTGCTGTCTTTATCTTACATGTGTGTTTTTGGTTTAATAATTGACATGATTCAAAAAACAATTACCAATGAAATTAGTTTAATTTTTGCATTGCAGGAACAAGGGATATCAGTACTTAACATGGCAATTGAAGCTTGCACGGAAGAGATTTCACGACACTCGGGAAAACTTACTGTCAAAGAAGCACCAAGAGCGGTGAGGATGATACATCAATCAAACTAGAATTTCAATTTTCCCATATCACATTAGATTAGCGCTAAAAATAATTTCCACTAGAATATTCTGTTACGTTTTCAAAATTTTCACCTCGCTTAAATATTCGTCATGGCCACCATCATGTGTTTAATCTGGTTGGTTCATTTAGGTGAGCGAACGGGAGGATAAACTGCTCGCTGAGCATATGGCTAAGCTTGGTCGCGAGAACGAGGAGATTAGTGGGGATGAAGATAGTGAAGAGGAGGAAGATACAGGGATGGGAAACATTGATCTGGAGAACTCGAGGTCTGTAATAACAGAGTAGATATTTCTTCTTTCTTATTCGTCCATCTGTGAGAATACTCAATTTTGTACCGCTTTTGCTCACCTTACCCTGATACGATATGAACAAATGTATTGTCATTTTGCCGATGTTTTCCTCTGATATTTTTCAATTTTGGCTAACGAATGCAAGATTTAAAATTATATTTAAAGGTATATGTTTATTGTAGCATTTTACGATTTTTTAGCCATAGCAATCCGAAAACAAGAGTAAGAGGTATTAATTTTTGTCTTAAAAAGTAAAGTTTCATCGAAAAAAAAAAAAAAGAGCTAGTGCACAATCTCGTCATGTCCTTCCCCTTCCAAATTCTTGGATTCGACTCTGTTTTGATACTTCCAGTGTTTTACATCGAAGGCAGGCTTGGCTTATACATATGAATAAACTTTGTCGTGAATTGCTTATGGTTTGCACCTGGCAGAAGACACCCCCACCCCTTATTTGCTTTGGCATTATATACCCTCGATTAAATATTTTTTTCAATCTTTTAAGACGTAGATTAATCAGCATCACAAAATTTAGAGCCTAATGCTCCACCCATACTAGACCTCGAGCAGATTCTTCGGATCTCCAAAAGTTGCTTATGATAAATAGAAATTTCGTATAAAACTTGTATCGATTAAATTACAAATAAAAATCACACTGTACGAGCCATTTATTCGGAGAAATTAACTACGCTAGTGCCTGTAGAAATTTCACAAACACAGGAAGTCGTTCAACCCCATCACAGGGACGAAGTACACTGAACACTCGTGGTTTAGCTACTAATGTATCCTCCGGCAGCCGAAACCTGCCTATTTTAGCTACCAAATTCATCGGCAACACTCTTACTTTGAGAAGTATTTACTGCCCCAGACAGAACAATCCGATTCTCCGCATACATAGTCCCATTTGCCTTCTGAGTGTTGACCAAACTACTCGTAAAGCTATAATTCGACCTCTCCGATCCTCCTCCATCGAGGTCTCCAAATCCGATACAATTGTGTACTTTTCCCTCTGATCCAGCGACGTTAGATGCCTTATTGCTAAAGGATACTTTCGATTTAGTTTGGTACTGTAGACATCGCTTCCGGTACAAGACTCGACTTCCGATTCAGTTTTCACCGTCACTTTGTGCTTCACGTCACTACAAGAATAAATGCTTATTGTGACATTCATAAATGTCATCATATTCAATATTTAGTGACATTTAAGTTTTACTGACACCTCCAACAAATGTCCTCTATTCCAATGTCGTCTTAAACTCTCTGACATTTTTTAATGTCATTATAAGATGTTAATGACAACTTCATACGTGTTACTAATTATTCATATAATGACAATTTTAAATGTCAGGAAAACTCATGTTTTAAATACATTTATACATGTCTTGTTATTATAATAATAATGACAAATTTATATGTCAGTTAAAATCATTTATAATGACAACTAAAAGTGTCGTGTATGTTATTTATAGTGACAATAACAAATGTAGAAATATTTGGGTTGGATAAATATTGGTAGAGAGAAAAATAGATAAAATAAATGTGGGAATAAAAAAAACATATTAGATTAGTTATCCTGACTTTTTAATTGATGTCATTTTTTATATGGAGGGAAACAATTATTTTTCCTCATCCAATATTTATCCAACCCAAATATTCTCACATTTATTTATAGTGACAAATTTTAGCTTTTTAATGATTTTTTACGATGTGGGAAAAATATTTGTTTCCCTCCATATAAAAAATGACATCAATTAAAAATGTCATGATAACTAATCTAATATGTTTTTTTATTTTATACATTATTAATTTTTTACAAGTGTCATTAGTAAGTATTTGTAACAATATTTAATTAAAAGTTTCTATAAAAAAGTGTCACAATAACCATTTATTGTTGTAGTGCGTCCTTCACCGTTCCATTCTTTTTGTACTTTATCTTGTTCTTGAACTCAACTTATCCGAAACACTGGTGGTAAAGTTGCCTAAACTTGAAGTCACCCACCCAGAGAACTCACTCGTCGTTTTCACCTTAATCTCAAACTTCACATCAAGCTTTTATATACTTCGATTTTCGCTTAAGACCAACACTTGGAGCTTTGCACATATATAACAGTCTCTGCCTTTACCACAGCCACATTATCATCCAATCATAGATACAAATTGGCATCAAGAAGCCAAAATGAAAGAACATCCATGACTCCAAGCCCAAAAATATTGGGATATTGGGTTGGCATCTGGTTGGGCTGTCACGGGCTTGCTTGCATACACTATTTTTTGAAATCTCAAGATTGTTCTGTTTTCAAATTAGAACAAATATATCATCATGTTTTCAAATCTTGAGTACACAATAATCATATAATATATGTTATTAACCCAGTATTTTTTGCAAGCCATTAAAAGTGGACGCAATTTCGTGCCTCCATCCTTGTGGCTTTTAGCAGCGTAAAGCTCTACCGGGGAAAAAAAAAAGAAAAAGGAAAAAAGAATGGTTCAAACCCAGTAAAAACGAGAATCCCAGTCCCATTATAATAACATAAAAATTGTATTTCTTTTCTAACCTGTAATCGCAGAGTGGTTTTTTTTTTTGAAGAGGATAGAGGTCCCTTCCCACTTGTAACAGTGTGGTTAATTCGTTGACAAACTTGTAATTGAAAAGCTTGTCACGTACTTAAAAACTCCGAATAAATTTATCAAAAGACTGTGACTGACCAGCATAAAAACCCAACCAGCATGTGGCCGNAAAAATAAAAAATAGATTTTATTTTGTTACTTAGGTGGATCATATCTGCTCCCTCGTTCAATTTTGTCCCCACAATCTTTGTACAAAGAGTGCAGTGTGGTCCCCATCTGAAGTATCTCTTCTTGTGTCTTTGGATCAGGAGACAGGGCCACAACTTTTAATCATCTCAAGTTTAGGTTAGAATTTAAATTATCAAACTGTGGGAGCATCTCCAATGGAGGTTCATTTTTGAACCCAAAAAAATGAACCCACTACCATTATATTGAATGAACCACTCTCAAAACTAAGAACTTTGTTCATTTCTTAAATGACGGTGGGAAGGAAGGTGTGATTGGATATCGAGGTCAAGACGAAGTATTTTTTCCGAAGTTTATGATTGTGGAAAAGAGTTTTAAAAATAGCGAGTTTTTAACTTTTGATATGATAATATGTATGAAAAAAATAACTCATTTTAGGGTTTATGAGTGGAGATGCTCATGATGTTCAAACAATTGGATCTAATATTGCTTGATTAAGGCCATATTCAAAGAATAATTGATTGATATAGAGATACTTATTACAAGTTGTTGCTG
This sequence comes from Primulina huaijiensis, assembly GCF_012295235.1. Taxonomy (NCBI): domain Eukaryota; kingdom Viridiplantae; phylum Streptophyta; class Magnoliopsida; order Lamiales; family Gesneriaceae; genus Primulina; species Primulina huaijiensis. The sequence continues at coordinate 2,717,510 of NC_133317.1, read as the reverse complement.
ATAATTATCAGAGAAAATTATATTTTTAGTCACACACACACATATATATATATATATATTTGTTTTTTTTATTTTAATATTTATATTATCAAATTTCAGTTTGAATTATGTATTTTCGATTATTTTTTTTATAATTTTAGTTCGTTTTTATTAGAGAGTGTTGATTTGACATTAACATCTGTACAATATCAATGTTGTATCGGAAAAAATTACTAAAATTGTTAAAAAAAAAATACTAAAATCGAAATTTGGCTACATAAAGAACATAAACTCAAATAGGAAAAAATATAACAAAGACATGTTTAATAAATTTATTATGCAAGTGTTAGTATTGGTCGTAGAATCAGTAGTATAGGGAGGCATACAAAAATACCTATTTCTCTAAAAGTACATACTCATTTCGTCTAAATATATAGATTTCTTTTCACACAAATTTTAAAAATAATTGAAAAATCAAATTTGCACACACATTTCTTATTTTATCCCTATTTAATTCATTCAAAAAAAAATTGTTACAAAGTTTAGTTTTATTATTAGCAATGAAATAATAAATCAAATCATAATTCAATATTTTACTTATTTACACAAAATCATGAATTTCAAATGAATTTATTATTGACTGAATTTGAAATTAATTTTAATTAACTTGAAACACTATATAAACATATTAAAAAAATAAATTTGAATTTTATGATCTTAACTTTAAAAAAATAATAAAAATATATTTGAAACAACTTTAATATTTTTTTAAAGACAGAAATTATTATCTCGATCGAAGTAATCATCGATCATTCCCAATTAAAAGGTAAGTTTGTTTTTCTTTCATTTTTAATTTGTGATGAAAACTTAATTAATTTGTCATTGCCATGCATCTCAATCAGAAACGTTCGAATAGTCTTTATCTATCCAAAAAAAAATTTATTTGTAAAAACTAATGGAAATAACCAGTTAAACGATATATGCACTTTTTTTTTTAAAAAAAAGAAAATGCTACTAGAATATATTTTTCAAATGAGTAGATCTCTTGGAAGACGGTCTCACGAATATTTATCGGTGAGACGGGTCAATCCTACCGATATTCACAATAAAAAATATACTTTTAGCATAAAAAGTAATACTTTTTCATGGATGACCCAAATAAAAGATCTGTCTCACAAAATACGACCCGTGAGACCGTCTCACACAAGTTTTTCTCTTATCGAATTCTGAATGTACGGAGTTTGCTAGATATATCTCCTAACTAACATTTCCAAGCGGATAAAAAAATATGATAATTTTAAATAAATTACAGTACCACATAAAAATATATAATCAAATATATAATTGTGTGTATATGCTACATGACACGAGCAAATATTAAGAGGAAAAGGAATGCATTAGGACACAGCCAAGAAACGACATAGACACATGCCTGTGTGTAGTGTCAGACATAATGTGATTTTTTGTAATATTTTTTAAAGTACGATCACAATTGAAAAAAAAACGGGAAATTGGGGATCAGTCCCCAGCCGTCTTTTTTTTTAGTGTTCAGTCCCTAGATATTTTTTTAGTACCACATTTCCACATGAAGTGTACCACATTTCCACTTGAAGTGTACCACAATTTGTATGACATAGTACCACAATTTTGTGGGTAGGGAGTAAACCCAAAGAAATATTTTGATCGGGGATTTTTCGCCAACTTCCCCAAAAAAAAAATAAAACAAATTTACAGTATATTTCTTATTTATTTATATATGTTTCGGATGATGATTTAATTTTTGATTTGAAAAATTAATGTTTTAATTAATTTCTTAAAGAATCTTTTATTTGTAGAGTATGTCACTTGTGAGACGGTCTCACAAATCTGTATCTATGAGACGGGTATTCAATCCTACCGATATTCACAATAAAAAAACAATACTCTTAGCATAAAAATCAATACTTTTCCATGGATGACCCAAATAAGATATTTGTCTCACAAAATACGACTCCTGAGACCGTCTCACACAAGTTTTTGTCTTATTTGTATTAGATTATGCTACCAATTTTAAAATATAAACCCTATTTATATTTTTCTTGAAATTTTATACATTTATTTTATTTTATTGTTTTCCCGTTAATAATTTCACACACACACACACATATATTGTACACACAAAAATATAGTCGTAACCATGCAATGTACGATGGAGAAGCATCAATATTTATAATAAAAATTAATAATTTTTTATGATTGATTCAAATTGAATATTCATCTTTAAAAATTGAGAAATAAGACAGTCTCACAAAATTTTTTATATTATAATATATATATATATAATTTAAAACCTTCTCTAAAATTTGGGTCCACGATCAATTTTGCGACATTTAAATGTTCATGTATAATAAGTGTATTCATACGAATACTAGCTATGTAGATATAGATGTTATGAGCACCGCCCTTTTCTACCATTTGCAGACAATTCTTTCAGAGCCCTAAAATTTTGCTCTCTTCTCTCTCTCGACTTATTGGGTAAACACAGAACGAGGCAAAACCCTACTACACTCTTCCCCATTTTCCCATTTACCTTTTCTTAATTTTAATCCTCCACCTCTCCTATTAGCCACTCACGATGAGCGGTGGTGGTGCAGTTTCAGACTCTGATATTCATCAATCTCCTCAACAGAGCTTCATTTTCGACGATTCTCCACCCCTTCCTGGAGGTTCTTCCGCCGACGCCGCCACAAGTGATGTTGGAGGCAGCAGTAAGAACAAGAAGTGTAAAGGGAAAGGAGGGCCGGATAATGGGAAGTTCAGGTATAGAGGAGTGAGGCAGCGGAGCTGGGGGAAATGGGTCGCGGAGATCCGGGAGCCTAGAAAGCGTACGCGGCGATGGCTGGGCACTTTTGCCACCGCGGAGGACGCGGCGCGTGCATATGACCGTGCTGCGGTTATCTTGTATGGATCGAGGGCGCAGCTGAACCTGCAATCCTCTGGTGGCGGTGCTGATGGCGTAGGCGCTGGCGGTGCTGATGTCGGCGATTCGTCTTCTCAGTCTCGGAATAGAACCTCTTCATCTACCGCTCAAACCCTGCGTCCATTGCTTCCTCGGCCATCAGGGTTTGGCCTAACAATCTCAAATCCTGCGCCACCGCTTGCGGTGGGAGGGATAGAGGCCAACTACTTTCCGTACGGGCTGTACACTACCGTACAATACCCGAACATCGTTCAGGAACAAGTAGGAATAGCGCAACATCAGTACGGAATGGCTGATATGAATGTTGAAGCTGACCCCACAGGAACAGAAACCACCTCATTTTATTCAAACCCTAGTATAAATAATCACCATCAACAACAGCAGCCTGATCATCAGAATTTTCAGCATTACGGGTACGATGAGATGAATTCACTCGTGGGTTCGAACTTGTCTCTCGAATCGACTCAACCTGTGCCGGCGCTGCCTGTAGCAGATCCATCGGCGGTGCTGAATGGTTACGTTGCCTCCCCTTCATGGCCACTGGGCAGCGAAGATGAGTTCCCCCCGACTAATATTTGGGACTATAGCGATTCATTCTTGTTCGACAGTCTTTGAAAATCAAGTAAACTTTCTGTTTTTGAGCTTCTTGCATGGAACTGATTCAAGAAGGTAGGGTTTCAAGAATAGTTCATAAATTAATTTGGTGATCTGTATTGTCCAAGAATCACGATCTAATGTAGCTAGCTGATGAATTCACAGGATTTATATGTATTCATCACGTTTTCAGATTTGAGATTGGGAATTAAAAAAATAGGAAAATTGAGGGACGTGAATAAATTACACAATCTAGTGACGAGTCTGTATACTTGTAATTTAGCAGCTAGCTAAATAGATATTCTAATATTGTAATGGTGTTTCAGGTAATATTTATTTCCTTATTCTGCGTTAATTTTTCCATCTATATATACAGTTTTGATTTGACAGGTAAATATATAGATTGAAATCGAGTATGCATGGTTAAACCCCTATTAATGGGAAAGTTTGCGTCCAGAGGCGAACAAATATGGAAGAGGAGATATAAAACTATGATCTCTGAATAAAAAGCAAAACCTATATGATATCATTACTTAAAAAGGAAATACGTTTTTTTGCAGATATCCATGCATGTAAATATTTTATTTCATTTTCCATTCTTCTGCGTGTTGCCATTTAAATGTACAATACTCGGATTTTACAAAATAAAAGGACATAAATATAATTTGAATTTAAAAGATGCTGGAAAATCTGAATGTACGTAATTTTGGATAGTTGATCAATCTAGTACCAAAACGATCGAGATGCATGCGGGGCTCTTCTTGGATGGATTTGACGACGGCACACCAGGGACTCTTTCTCCGTGGCGGTCACATATTCGAATGATACCATATTAGAATTCAAATTATATATCTTCAAGTACAAATCAAAATCTACATATCTCTGATCTTACTAAAAAACGTATATTATTTATTTAACTTTTCAATCAACTTTCACATTTCTCTTATTGCAAATGAATATTTAAATAATAACTTGGATTATTAGGTATTACGGGTTACTATATACACATTATGATTACATTTAAAAATTATTATTAAAACGTGGTGTGACCAGATGTAAAGTAGCACATATATTTGTTCAATAAATAAGTAAATTTTCCATTAGGCGCCTAGTTCGCAACAACGTACCCTTCCTTCATCTTACTCCAGCATAAAAGTCTTGCTTTGCTTATAATGTATGTCATCATTCTCACAAGAACACTTATTTCTTTGCTTACCCAACAGTTACCAACATTATGCATTCAGTTCTTATCTACAAAGAAAAGTAACATTCACAAAACTTTGTGTACAATTTCATCCACAATGCATTTCAGTTTACAATGTAAAATATATACAAATTTACCTCAACGAGAGTGCTTCTCGTGGTACAAACAGTAGGTGTAGATGCTCGGCGGTATATGATCAATCTACCAGTAATCGCCACACGAACAGACCCCGTTTTTGAAATGGTGCAAGCATTTTGGATCTCTTAAATATATTTCACACCCATGTGTTTCCGAAACTGATTTTGCGAAACCATGGCATAGCTCACACATCCTCAAGTTCTTGATTATCCTTATACTTCGAGACGTTTGAGAAGATTTGATGAGAGCAAAAGCTAATGCAAGTTTTTCGCTGTGAACTCCATCAATTTCTTTATTTTCCTCCTCCGGAATGCTAAGCACATCATAATATTTTGGTGCCTTGGTTTTTAATTCTATACCTTTTATCCAAGAAAGTAGAGATTTATCGCCAAGTTGGCTAAGATTACCAGAAGTAAACGTATAAACCATGTTTTTATCTTCGATCCAGCTCAGACATATAGATTCTGTTGAATCTTTTCTAATTTCGGATGCTTTTATATTGGAAGAATCCTTGGAAATTCCTATTAAGTTATAAAGGTGTACGACTACCCTGTGAATGAAAGCATTTCCTGGTTCAAGTTCAAGTAACCGCTCTCCTGCATAAATTGCCAGCTTAACATTCCCATGAGCCCGACAGGCTGCTAAAAAAGCAGACCAAATAGAGACATCAGGCTCTATGGGCATTCTCTTGATTAAGTTCAACGCATCATCGAGCATCCCTGAAAGACCATATAAATTTACCATAGCCGTGTAATGGTCTAAACTTGGTAAAACCTGATAATCTTCGGCCATCTTCGAAAACACAAGCGACCCTTCATCAACCATTTTGGCCTGACCATAAGCAGAAATCACACTCCCTAATGTGCCTCTGTTAGGTCTGTATTGCTGTTGCAACATTATTTCAAAGAGCTCGATTGATTTGATATAACGCCCATGTGCAAAATAACTAGCAATCATTGTATTCCATGTCACAATATCTTTTGACGACTTTCCATCAAATATTACTTCCGCGTATTTCAACATCCCTGATTTCGAGTAAGTGTCTATGAGAGAATTCGTAACCGAACCATCAGAGTCTATATTCCTCCGCAAAGTACAACCATGGATCTCTTTCAACTTTTTCACGGAAACCAAATTTGCACATGCCGGCAAGATGCTCAAAATGGTAACTGAATTGGGTTTGATACCAAAAAACTGCATCTTCCGGAATATCTGCAGTGCTCTATTTTTCAAGCCATTATGCAAGAAACCAGTAATAAGAGCATTCCAAGATGCAGTGTCCCTGATAATTCCCCCATCCTTTTCCATCTTCTGGAAAAGATCAACGGCCTGATCCATGTCTCCATTATGAATGTAACCAGTGATCATCACATTCCAGGTAATTACATTGGGCTGTATGCTTGATTCTTGCATTCTTTTAAAGAGCTCATGAGCTACATCACAGTATCCAGCTAGGCAATATCCTCCCATCATCGTGTTCCAAGAATACACATCTTTTTCTGATATCATATCAAAAACCTGGCGAGCTGCCTGAAGTTTTCCACTCTTGGAATACATGTCAACGAGTGAATTCGCCACAAGAACATCTTTAGCAAATCCCAACTTGATGGCAAGTAAATGAACTTCTTTTCCTTTCCTAAGATCCTTTAAATATGAACATGCTGATATGGCACTCAATAGAGTAACCCCATTTGGTTCAACTCTTGATGAAAGCATCTTCTGAAACAAATGTAATGCCCCCACCCCCTTATTACTCTGGGCAAGTCCAGATATCATACTAGTCCAAGTAAAAACATCGGGCATGAGACCATAACTCTCCATCTCATTCATCATTTCAATCGCTTCGTCACACTTTCCTGCATGATTATAGCTTGAAATCATTATATTCCAAGTGATTGTCCCCGGCTCAACACCATCTTTGCGCATCAAGTTAAAAAATCTTAGTGCCTCATCTATCTTTCCCTGTTGGCAATACCCTGTAATTATTGCATTCCAAGATACTATATCATTCATTTCTAATCTTCCGAAAAACTTCTCAGCACAGCTCAACAATCCACATTTCGCATAGACAGCAAGAATCGAATTACTCACACGTAGTTCTCTACTCATCCCACGTTTAATTATCATAGCATGTATCAATCTCCCTGTCTCAACATCGCCACAGTTTCCACACGCCTGTAAAATTTTTGGAAACAAGAAATTATCAGGAAACGCTTCACCCTCAATCATCATCGAATAAAATAGGTCCAACACTTCACCCCACATCTTCTCTCTTGAACAGGCGCCAATGGCAGCAGACCAAGCATACAAATTCCTTTCAGCCATCTCATCAAATACATTAAATGCATCATCCAGGGAACCACACTTCGCAAACATGCCAACTAACTTGGTTTCAAGAAACGGATCAGGTTTTTGTTTTAGCCATTTCCTGACACGGGCATAAAGCTCGGAACATAGGCCTAGTGAACGCGAATGAATGCACGATTGAATCAAGTATGATAAAGTGTCGTGTCGTACCTTCGACCATGATAAAGCAATGGAATCCAAAGAGGCAATAGCTTCACCGAGGCGTCCTTGCTTGCAGAGCTGCTTCAATTCGAAATCTTCCGCTGAACGGGCGTTTCTGGAACAGATTTTGTGTGGAATTCGCGAAATTTCTGGGATTCTAAGAGGTGTACTTTTACATGGAAGAACTATGCACTCCATTCTTGAGTTTTTTTGGTGCTGCAAGACATTGGTGAATGGTGAGCCACATATCTAAGTGACGCATATTGGCTGCTTAATTGTGGACCACCCTAATAAATTGGGTCATTTCCATAATTGGACGAACAATGTGGGCCACAAGAATTCATCAGGGCCCAATATGAATCGACCAAAGCCCAGGATCAGTACGACAAGTGAACTTTAACACAGGGCCTGTTGCAAGCATTGGCCCTCGGCCCAATTATGAAACCAACCAAGTACATACTGTTTTTTTTTTTTTTAATCTTTTTTGAAAACTTTTACTGAATATTCATTTGGGGAAAAAAATATACTAAATATTAAATAAACTTTCATATTTTAGCCTCAACAATTTTCTCTTCCCATCCTCAGACACTTGAACTCTTTTATTGTCCTGCCCAAAAAAATATAATTAGATTAGATTTCATATGTGAAAAAACGAGAGTCAGATTCACTATAATTATAGTTGTCAAAACATATCAGACAGGTCCAGGGGCGGAGGCATAGTCCTTGTCACTCGGGCTAAAAAATTTATATGTAAATTTTATATAATTTTGGATAAATTTATATTAGTATGTGTAGATCAATTTAAAATATTAAAAGATTTTAGAGTTAAAATTCTAGGTCGGGTATAATCGGATTGATCAACCCGTTATGCCAAAAAAAAAAAAAAAAAAGCCAGGTTTTTGGTCCAATTTATTTAAATTTCTTCTTTAAAAGGCAAAGTAAATAATTTTCGGTTATCTTCTTCGTTAACTAGTTTCTAAAATTTTGCAACCCGTCAAATTGACGGGTGGGTGCTGGTTGACCCGTTTTGACATTTTATCAAGAATGAAGGTTGGTTTATAAAATAATAAAAATTTGCACGAGTGGATTGGATTGCTTCAAAGTTAGGGCGGCCGCCGCATAAGTTCGTCCTTCCCTGTCATTTCACAGTGCTGTCCCTTAGAAGTTAGAACGTTCTAGCTCAGTTCTTCCCCCTTTCTCCTCCGTCGCAGCTCATAATCTTTAACACAACCACGACATCTCCGAGGTTTCATGACCTCTTTTGCAACCGACCTGTAACCTTCAAAACATATCCACCGTTTCATGATCCCAGAAAGTCGTCCTTCATCACCAAGAAAACATTCTTCTCTGTGTATAAAACCAGGATGCGGATCCAACGAAACGAGCACCCCTTCTCAAGTTTTGTCGAAACCCATATCCTTAACCTCCGGACATGTCTCTCCCAACACGTTCTCTTGAATCATCAAACAGCTTAGATGCTCAATCATTCGAGCTGTTTTTCCAGCATTGGTTGATCAATCAAGAACGTTATCTCCAACAACTTGTACAAATAATCGAATGCGGAAATGATGAAGAAAACGATATTCGGTGTAATGGACTCATCCAAGAAGTCATGGCTCATTTGAATCAATATTATGAAGCCAAGGAAAGAGTTGCGCGGGAGAATGTTTTCCTGGTGTTCACACCGACTTGGTTTAGCTCCTTCGAGAGAACCTATCTGTGGTTAGGTGGATTTAGGCCGGGATTGGCTATCCGGATTGTGTCCAACAATGTGTTGGATTTGACAGGAAATCAATCTGAGATGATAAATGCATTGATGACACGAGTTAAAGAGGAGGAGAAAGAACTCACGGAAGAACTTGCTACAGTTCAAGCAGGACTGGTATATATATTCTACCACATTATTAACTCCGGATTGGATTGGATTGGATTGCCACTGCATACATATTGATTAAATTTTTAACTTTTAATTAAGAATCTCCCCCAAAGTATAAGGGATTGATTAAATTTTCGACCCCTTATCTACCTTAATGCAATTTTAATGACCAAATGCATTAATCACTATTGAATCTTGTAGAGATCCACAATAGAGTATCTGAACCGCACAGAAGGATCGCGACGATTCTTCATGGCGTAACTGAAGTTATGTGTGAGACAAACTTATCTATGTTGACAAAATGAACATGCTTGTAAACATATATAGGTGTCTCCATCATTGGTAGAATTGGCTAGGACTACCGGAAGGCCACGCAACGGGGAAGAGGCTAACGCAGACTCGGCTATCGAACATTTAGCAGCTTCCATGGAGGATCTTCTACAATGTGCCAATTTCTTGAGGAAAAAAACTATCGTAAAGCTTGTGGAGACGCTTAAACCGGCTCAAACGATACGGTTCTTGGCGGCGGCTATCAATCTACAGCTCAGGATTCGTAGCTGGGGGATGCAAAGAGATGCCCCAAACCATTTGGTTTAGCTAGTGCACTTGCTTGTTATAATTGGAGTGAAACTCTATGGTTTGATCAAAACATAGACTAGAGGGCGAGCACGCACTTGAAAGAAAAATTTTTAAATTTCCCTTTTTTGGTCCCTAAGAAAATTTTAAAGTACGTACTCTTGATTTGAAAATCCTCTTATGGATAATAATAATACATCTTTAACAATTTTCGATCTTTTTTTACCGTGCTCATGCATGTTTAATAACCAAGAAAGATAAATATGAAGCAAAAAATGTACTAAAAAATAAGACATCCAGCATCAAACACAACAAGGCACAAACCGATATTATCAACGGCACTCGATTAGATTCTATATCTGAGGAGTGGATATTTAAGGAGAAGTTCGTGATAAGCTCTCCAAGCGTAATCTTCTTCGTCATTTCTTCGTCGATCTTCAATGGCGGTGTTGATGGCTACTTTGGGAGCTGTTAGAGGGAAGACCATGCTTCCGACGGGGAGGGTAACCAGGAGAGACAATGTCACGCAACGAGAATGGTCATCCGAACATGGCATCGGTCTTCCTCTTAAATTTCTTCAATCTCCCGTTGCTCCAGACCTGTCATGTTACAAACCATTATTAATTTGATAACATGAGATTAGTTGAGTAAGTATTGTGTGAAACGGTTTTATCAATTTTTATTCGTGAAATGAATCAATTTTACTGATGTTTACAATAAAAAATAATATTTTTGACTTGAAAATTAATATTTTTTAATGGTTGATCTAATAGAAGATTTATTTTACAAAATTAACTCATTAAACCGTTTAACAAGAGTTTTCGTGTATTTAGAAAATCCAGATATATATAAGTTGATCCTTTCCGTTTCCATTTCCATCTTGTCAATCAGTACTTGTGATCAGATGCAAATCCAATCCTAATTTCGTGTATCACGAAAATATCATGATTTCAAAATCCCGATTTCCTTTCACCACACAACTAGATCAGATAGAACAAACTTGTCATATTAATTACATAATTGTTTTCCTGAAATGGCGTTTGAAAATTTAATATGAATAGGTTTTTTTTTGAAACGATCTCACGAATTTTTATCTGTGAAACTGGTCAACCCTACCGATATTCACAATAAAAAGTAATAATCTTAACATAAAAAATAATATTTTTTCATGAATGACCTAAATAAGATATCTGTCTCACAAAATACGACCCGTGAGACCGTCTCACACAAGTTTTTGCCATTTAAATATTTATGATTTCACTTCAGATGTGAAAGAAGTATCCTGAATTTTGCAAGTAAGTGAAAATTCAATTATCCTCTAAAAAATGATTATTTTTTAAGGAAAAAAAACTATTTTTCCCACCCACCAAATAGGGGTGTCAAAATGCGACACGACCCGTCAACCCGACACGACCAAACACGAAAAAAATCATGTTCGGGTTGGGGTTTTTCGGGTTCGGGTTGGGTGGATTCGGATTAGTGCCATGTTAGACGGGTTTCGGGTTGGGTCGCGGGTTGACCCGCAAACTTTTTTTTTTTGAAAATATTACCTATATTTTTATATATTGTATGTTTGAACAAAATTTATTGTATATTTATATGATAAATTTTCATAATTTAATATTTATTTTGCATATTTTTATTTTTTTAATAATTTTTTATTTGATTTAGTAAATATACTTTTAATTTTCTACGATTAAACTTTCAAATTTAAATCGGAAATTTTGTTATTATGTGTTAAATTAAAATATTATTATTATTTTTTATTTTTTTGAATTTTTTTCATTAAATTTTTTAAAAAAATTTAAAAAAAATAAATAAAATTCGGGTTACGCGGGTTAGACGGGTTGAGTCGGGTTATACGGGTTCGTGTTCGGGTTGGGGGTTTTCGGGTTGCTTCGAGTTCGGGTTGAAAAAAAAAATTTCGCGGGTTGACCCGAAACCCGACCCAACCCACCTGATTGACACCCCTACCACCAAATTAAATTGAGTAACCAAAGAGAGAGGGTAAAAATAAAATATCACCTGAGCAATGTCTCCAAGTGTGATCAGCAGAGCATCCTCGGGGCCCGACACATTGATCCAACCCGAATCCGAACACAAAGAACACTTCTGAAACCTCGGTACATAATGCAACCCGATTACTTACGGGTCTACTCGCCCCCATTGTCAGATATCCACAACAGAGAGCACAGCTCCTCATTCTCAAACCCGATTACAGAAGCCAACTCTCGGATCAACCTTAAGCCTAGAGTCTCCATTTCACGTGTGAATTCAAGCAAATAATCCAAATCCAAATCCAAACCCAAACCAAAACCATCTATTTGTTAGAATTTTTTTTTCTAAAAATCATGTTTATGCACGTAAATAAACATGATAAAACTATATGTGGAAATAAATCGAGTGTTATCTTCTGCCATTGAAAATTTTTGATTTCTCCAAATTTCCTCTCGGTTGAAGCTTTCTAAGCACTTCGTCTTCTCGATAGATGTTGTATAATTTTCTTATGAGGTGTGTGCCTCAATCATCTCTATTTATAGAGGTTTCTCATACCATCAACGAAAAAAACCGGGAGCATTAATGTAAAAAGAAGAGGTGCGTGCACGGCTCAATTTTCAAAAATTTGAGGTTGTATGTGCTGTTCGTCAAAATTGATAACCTTTTTGGCCGTCGCCAATTCCTACACGCCACACCTCTTTTAATATGTGTCATATTTTTTACACTATTTTCTTTCTAAGACATGGGAAGTCGAGGCAGAATGATTCGTCATGATCATCATCATCCTCGTCGTAGCCGAGAGGCCAGTTGTTCGGGAATAAGAGTTGTTTTTGCTGGTGCGGGAGTTTGAAAAGGGAGCCGGCGTCGGGATAGATGGTTCGGTGTTTGAGGTGGAAGAAGCCGAGTTCTGTGGACGCTGATAGGAGGTCTGTGTGGAGAGTATCGATAGGATCGGAGAGAGATAGTAGAGGAGCGTTGGTGGAGGAGCGGCGGCCGGGAGGTAGGGAGAGGGAGAGGGTTGGTGGAAGGCGGTGGAGGAGAGAGGAAAGAGCTTCGAAGGTAGAGATGGATGAGGCGAGGTTGGTGTGGGTGGATGGGGTTGGCGGCGGCGCCGCGGTGATAGCGTATGGATTGGATTGATGGCGGTGGTTGTGGCCTTGTGGGATTCCTCAGCGGAGGATGCCATGATGATTTGTGCATGTAAGCGCCTTCTATGAATTTGCTTTGTCGATATATATATATATACACAAATACATTGGTTTTGTGGTATTAAAAATAATGAATAACCGTAAAAAAAAAAAAACAAAATAAATAAACACCAGTTGTAGAATTTGGGCCAGATATACTTTTAGTGATGGAAAGACGTTAAAATTCCAACCAACTCCTTTGGGCCACAACACAGCCCAATTTTGAAATTTAATCTGTCCTTCGTAAGGTCCAGTCGACCTCCGTAACAGGATTTTAGAAAATTATATATGAATAGAAAACCTTATGTCCCATTTGGGTATAAAGATTTGTTTTGAGAAAGTATTTGAAATAAAAGTAACCTCGGTTATATTTTGAATCCATCACACTTATTACTGAAAATGTTTAACTTGATAGAGGGTGGGTTTGAAATTCATTTGGGTTACAGTTAGATTGATGAAAAAATTGATTTGAGAAAGGATTTGTCGTTTTAAGATATGAATTTCATATTATATTCATCTTAAATATATTTAAGATTTACAATAACCTGATATGCGATGATTCTGAAATTCAATTGAATTTTATTCGTCCAAACATGATAAAGAGAGAAATCTGAATATGATGTCAAACATAATCTAAAAAGTGGGCTTTGAAATGTGAACTTCTCAATAATATGTTGATTGATGATGTATTGCACAATCATGCATTTTCTGACTCTCTCCATTCCAAAATACACACGGCTAAGACCTATCTATCCTTTTATGGGTTTCTTCGTCCTTTGATTTTAACTTTAGTATCACATGATACAAGAACAAAACCATAATAATCAAGAAAACCAGACGAAGAAAAGCGGAACAAGGGGTTTGTAGTCTTGACAATGTTTACTCGAGAATTGTTAACGATAATACAAGGCAACAAAAGTATAAAAGAGTCGTATAAATGTAAGTTACCATTACTATATCAAAATAAACCTTTTTTTTTCCTTTTGGAAAGCAACCATTAAATATGCATTTGAATCTAACACTTTGGATTGCGTTCTAAAAATATCTAGCACCACACACGGGTGTAATGGTTGGCAAAAACTTGTGTGAGACGGTCTCACGGGTCGTATTTTGTGAGGCGGATCTCTTATTTGGGTCATCTATGAAAAAGTATTACTTTTTATGCTAAAAGTATTACTTTTTATTGTTAATATCAGTAGGATTGACCCGTCTCACAGATAAAGATTCGTGAAAACGTCTCAGAAGAGACCTACTCGTAGGATTGACCCGTGTCACAGATAAAGATTCGTGAAAACGTATCAGAAGAGACCTACTCGTAATGATTTTATTAGGTTTCTTTCAATTCAAAAACCACAAATCTTAGGTGTCCATTCCCTATAACTAACTAACTAGTATATTAGATATTGAATAACACGTTTTTTATATAGAAAACGAGTAGCACAAATACAATACATATTTTCCGAGATTCCCAAGTGGCCAACTCCCAAAACGAATAATATAATATATCTTTACCGATCAAGAGGCCACCAAGGAGATAAAGAATAAACAAACCCAAATTCCCAATAATATGAAAATAACAATAATTTCAGTTTATTAAGCTTATTACAACATGTTCTTGAGATTTATTTCCTCAGTCTCCTTTGAATGAAGGATCTCACGCACGCTGTCAACTCCCACAAAGGAAGGATGCTAAATTTAAAAAAAAAATTAAAAAAATCCCTATCTTTCAGCTCATGAAGCAACATATATGCTACCAGCCATTTTGTTTGAAAGTGCTGCTAAAAAAAATATAACGTATCGATAAAATGTTAAAGAATAATCTCAACTAAGTTGTGACGATAATCTGATCAAGCCACCACCTGCACCTGCTCCTGCTCTATGTACATTTGATCTATCAAATAAGGTGTGGCATCATGAAATCCGCCGTTGTGCTGAGCTGAACTGTCTAGCCCGACAGTACCAGAAGGAACATCTTTTACCAATGATCCGACCCAAGAAACGTCTGGTTGATCTACATAAGATGGAGTCAGAGCTGCCAATGGATCCGCATTGTTGCTGTGGAAACCAAAGGAGGCAGACTTTCTAAGTTTGTTCGCCCCGTCGACATTGAATCCCCAGTCGAACTTCCCATTTGGCGAGCCCCAATCCAGACGTTTTGGTGAAGTTAGGCCTACGAAATTGTCAGAACCCGAAAGGCTGGGTTGATAGCTGGTTCCAGTGCGGTCAATAAAGCTTTGACTGCGTTTCGCGAAGGCAGCTGATCGTGAATTCATCATTGCTGCAGCCACTGCAGCAGAAGAGTCGAACCCAAAAGAAGAGGGCTTTCTTGCTGGTGACGATGAGAAGTTCGAAGGGTAGCTGGCTCGGAGTTGCCTCGCGTTTTGGCGAAGTTGGTGACTCGTAGGCGAATGCAGCAGTTGGCAGCCTCCGCTGGTGTTGTTGATATTAGGTGAGAGAGCCTGCAGCTGAGATAATAACTTAGAGTCGTGTGATCCAAAAACGTCGTCGAGATTAGAAGCCTTTAGATGACCAATCCTTGGATACGGAGACGACAAGCTAGCCATCTCCTCGACATACTGCTGCCGCTGCTGCTTCTGCGTACGGATTTGCTCCAATCCTAGAAATTCCATTTCCAAGTCAACGTCTCGTGCACTGAAAGTTGTCTTGAGCCGGCTTCCGGGGAGCTGCAGAGCAGGAGGTGTTACAAGATTCATCTTGTTCAGCCACGTGCTTCCACCCATTGGAGATGAGCAAGTCACAGAAGGCGACAATGAGCTCAAGTTTGTCACATCCATTGGATTAACAGAACCAGACTTGGGAGAAGGTATTGCTGAACCAGTAGAAGGATACACGGGACGCAATTCTTCAGGTTTGTGGGCAAAGAAGCACACTTTCCTCGCGCAAGCTATCTCTTCCTTGCAAAGGCGAGTCTTATATTGAGCAGGATGTAGCCAAGATTCAAAAACTCCATGAGCATATTCACACGAGTCGCCCTTCATGCAGCTTCCTTTCTTGAACTCAGGGCATGGGACACAAGTGTAGTTAAACTTTCTCAGATCACGCCGCCTGGCATTCTCACCCGGGTGGACAAAAGGACACTCCGTCCAGTCATGAGAATACGCCCTTGAGCATGGTTTTACCTTGAAACTATACATCCTAAACTCATCACTCCCATAAATCCCGTTGCTTATATCTGGTAATGGCACATCGATTGGATACTCCTTCTTTTGAACACTTTCTTTCCACCCTAAAGGCATTTTGCTCCCTTCCTGCGACTCATCGTCGCTAGCCTCAACTCTGAATCCTTTCAACATCATCTCCAAAATCTTCCTTTTCGAATTGCTTGAAGACTTAACACAAGGCGCAATCAAATCACATGGCTTCTTCCCTTCGATATCCACAGCATTAATATCGCCTGAGGCGTCTATCAAAATCTCAACAACCTCGACTGATGTCCATGAACCCCCAGCAGCGGCACAGTGAAGGGCCGTAGCGCCATCAAGTCCACATGCTCTATTGACATCAACTTTTCCAGACCCAATAATATACCTCAAAACCTCTATGCTTCCATACAAAGAAGCAATCATAACCGGTGTTCTCTCCTCGGAACCCATCTTCTTTGAACCAAAGCTTCTACCATACCAAAAGCTAACTTCATCGATATCACAACCCAACTCTTCTACCTCGTGAATAAAACTAGCCAAATCATCTGTAGCAGCTAGTTCGAGCAACTTTGAGCAATTTTTACGACCAATCCGTCTGTTATTCTCTTGAAACTTGGGCTCCATTTTCAGATCAAAAGGGCAAAGCTTGTTTTTTGAACCACTGCACATAATACCCCAACGCATGAGTCAATGATAATCTCCACACATCATTACATACATGTAAAACTTTAATAAACTATTCAGAATAACTTATTAATTTTATCTATTCTACCAATAGTACAGTTGTCTTTGCCGGGATCTACTAAGAAAATTTCTTGTCCTCAGAAATCGAGGAATCATTCAACCATAGACAGGGTGTCATCAAAAGTTACGATTTTAACAAAATTTAGAAACAACATTAAAACAAGAACCTAAATCATAAATCAAAACAATTTAAAAATCCCCACGCTAGAAAAGCTCTTTTGACATCTGAAACATCGAGACGGGTCGTTATTCTGGAAAACCACCTCAAATACCACCAGATATGGCCAAAAGAAGTGAATAGAACATACAAAAAACTTGTGTTTAGTTCAAGATATAGTAGAAAAAGGCTCATCCCTCAGAAATCACGACCCACATCTTTAAAAAAAATGAATCTTTGAGATGTAAATAATCCAAACAGAAAACCCATCAAAAGCATAGAACCGCTCGAAGACAACACCACCTAAAGGGCTACAAACAGAAGTGAATAAAACCCTCTAAAATTAGCCTTTAATTTAAAAAAATATAACTTAAAAATCAAATATTTGACACAAAAAACATCTAAATTCCCATAAATATTTCCCAAACGAAAACATTAGTGATTAAGTCACAAGCCATCAAAAAAAGAAAACAAGCATACCTGCAATGAAAAGATGAGTGCTTTGCTAACTCTTTGAACTCGCAAAGAATTAAATAAACTGAAATAATTTAAAATGATTTGTTTGTTAGCATATTTTTGGGAAAGGCCAAGTATAATAGGTGTATATATATTGTTCAATTGAGTACCAAAGGCACGAGTGTAATGAGGAAGGGAGAAGGAAAGTGTGACTGACTTTTCTTCTTGATGATCCTCTCTTTATTTCTTTTTACTTTTCTTTCTTTCTTCTTCTTCTTTTTTTGGGTTTTATCTTATGTTTAGTATCTTTTTTAACAAAACCGCACTGTCCCACATTTTGTGATTATAGTTGTGTTTCAAGTTCGGTAAATAAACCCATCCACAACCTAAGTATTAATAGTCCTCGTTTAAACGTGGCTATTTTTTTTCCCTAGCAAACCAACAATCTATTTCCTCCTCTACTTTGCAAGTATAACTCATATAGAGGGTAATCTGGTCATAGAGTGGAAAGATTATTAATTTATAACATTTACAAAAATCATATCAAACATAATATTATTATCGTAATATATTAAATTTTCTTATTAATATTTTTTTATCGTTTATTTACTAATAATCTAATCATCCTGAGAATATGGTTCTAAATGTAGAATATCTAAAATATACATTCGATTCATCTCAAATTTGACAAAAACTTGTGTGAGACAGTCTCACAGGTCGTATTTTGTGAGACAGATATCTTATTTGGGTAATCTATGAAAGAGTATTACTTTTTATTGTCAATATCGATATGGTTGACCCGTATCACAGATAAAAATTCGTGAGACCGTTTTACAAGAGACATACTTCCCAAATTTAGGTTAGAATAGATGGACTAAATTTTATTCTTAAATATGCGAGTTGACTAAGCTTGTGTAGAAATGAGCGATTGCTCCATTAATTGACTACCGAAAACGTTATCTAGACTTATTCAATTTAAATAACTATACAGTCTCTTTTCTACCCAATAATAATAATAATAATAATAATAATAATAGAAGCTAGTCTTTGACATTTTAACTCTAAGTCTTTAATCGTCCGACCGATTTCAATGTCGTCTAAATCAATTTTTGGCATACTCAAATAAAATGGCAAAATAAAAAAACTCAACAAATTATGCAGAAGCTTTGTCCAAATGGCTTCAATGAGTGAGGCTTACCTTATTGTCTAAAAATCGATTAAATAAGTCGTGGAATGTATAAAACACAAAAAATCTTAGAAGATTTTCTCACTGAAAAATTTTATGAAACATATTTCTTGCCCGACTTGATTTATGACAAATATTATTTGAGGAGTTGTGGTCATGTTCAATGAGTTGATTGTCATTGATCTTTTCAGTATTATTTAACCAATATAGTCATAAAATTTATTAGGATAACGATATTTATTTGTCCCAAAATTAAATGACAAAGTTACACCATCAGAAGTCAAAATTTTGACTTATTAAACGCCAAGTCGGACATACTCACTATCTTTAAAGACACCCTCCGATTGATTATTCCGATGTCGTGTTTTAACTCATGTGAAAAATCATGAAGGTATATATTATTTAATGTGAAAACTTGAGGAAATTAAATTGGAGTTTTGAAATTGGGAATATGAGATTTTAATTTACTTAAAGAAAAAAATTGTTTTAAAATGATAATTGGAGATTCAAGGACAATTTCATTTTTTTAATGAACATAGAATCGACAATTGTTACACTTTGTTACACACTAAGCAAATTTTTGAACTACCATATTAGTATACAAATAATCATGTTAGTCAAATAAACCGAACGTTGTCGACGGATTCATCCCGTAAAATATTGGTTAGCACAATCGAAGGCTTGACAATTGGTGAAATAATGCTATAAATCATTGACACGGACTTCAATGTTTAATAATAATAATCAAATATGGGGATTGGGGCAAGTAAGCCAGAAGAATTGCCGTAATAAGAATGGACACTCGTGTTGGACCTAAACAATTGTGAGAAGCAAAGCCCAACAGATTCAATGTTTCAAGAAATGAGGCCCAACTGGCTCATCACTTCACCACTCAAATGCTAATTTTAAGGGAAAATCTGAACATGGGCCCGACAATTGGAAGAATGGCGTCTCGATCAAAAAAGAAATTAAATGTAGATAGTCACAATATTCTCTATTCTAGGAAGGCTGGAATATTTGTCACTACAAATCAGTTCTCTAAAGTAAAGGGGTCCATTTCTCAAGGACAAAATGCAAAAATGGACCGACTTTCCACAGGAAATATTTTATATAAAAATATATAAGATAAATTGCTTTTAAATATCCAAACCAAAAGAAAATTATTATACACTTACTCATCCACATGAAAATTTTTATGCACTCTTTGGGTTCATATGTACTATCCGATTTGAAAAAAAAAATGTATAAATAATTGAAAATATAGTATAAATATATTATTTTTCAATGTCATATATTTCAAATCTGGTAAAAAAAAAAGAGACGTTAGGAGTATACATTTGAACTACTTTTACATCAAATTTCTCTAAAACTGAAAATGTAAATCATGATTTTGTATCGGAAAACATCCTCCCAAACAAAACTATGTTTGGTCGTCACTACATGTCTAGCCAACATATGCGATATAACATTTGTTGAATGATGAGAATAAGTAATGGATTTCTTGGGTTGCACAGATCAAATAAACTGCAACGAGTAAGTCATGTACAACATGTTCAAGCAAAATATTCGAATCCATAAAAAAACTTGGTGAGAAATAATCAAAATTGTCAAAGTAAATAATAATGCGGCTACTTCAATTGAATTGGCCAAGCTCTTCTTTATGAAAACTTTATTTATTTATTTATTATTATTATTTAGTAAATGAAACCTTTAATTTCCGTTGGCTACTTAAACAACAAAAAATAAACCTTGGAATGGTTCCATGTGTTCGACCAATGTATCAAATGATGCCTCCTTTTTTGTCTTTTTCTTTTTTAAATTTAATTATAATTATTTTATAATGAAAGCGCCTTTAAAGTAAAATACTTTTTAACTTCTTTTTATATTAATTAATAATAAAACAATATTTTTTGTCGTAATATCAAAAAGGTTACTGCCTAGCTTATCTTTAATTTTTTTTAAATATTGATTGATTAAATCTCATATATATTAATTAAATTTGGCGAAATAATAATAAAAATAAGCTTAATTCATGATAGTCAACAATGGCGACCTTCTTCGATATTCATGGCAAAGGGCTCGCCTACCTCTCTATATTTATTGTTACTCTTTTTGTTTTTGAAGGAGAGAGAGGCCCCCAACGGCATTGCGGCAAAAATTGTGCCAACTATATTTCCAAATTAATTACTAATAAATACTCTAATTTCTGCTTACACTTGGGTAAACCGCTATATTAGGCATAGATTATGGTCTTTTAAAAATATTTCGTTATTGAAATTCTGTTAGTTGTCAATCAATTGAATTATTAGAAAAAAAATCATGGAATTAATTCAAAGTTAAATCCTAGCTCGATCATATCCGATCGCACGAGTCGATCTCGAGTTTCATTGTCTCGAGACTCGAGTTATTTAAAAGTAAGGGAAATTAGTATTTCTAGCCTTTTATGTTTTTTTTTTAAAATTTATTTTCATCATTTATGTTGTTAAATTTTAGTTTAGCTCATGTATCATTTGATTTTAATAATTTTAGTTTTTAATTTCCTGTTAAGAGTATTGATGTGACAATACACACGTCAGGACACATCTATGGCACATTTAAAAAAGATTAAAAGACGGAAAAAATACTATTAACAGACTAAAATTAAAATTTGACAATGTAGAAAATCAGAAACGTTAATTAACAAACTTAGAGGATAAAAAATAATTTATTATTCATATGAAGACAAATATTTAATCTGTCGAAAACATATTGCAAGTATTTTTTTATATATAAACTCACATGCATGGTTATATAATTGAAGAATAATAACTTGGTTTTAAATCATTTCTTTTCTTTATATTATAATAATAATAATAATAATTATTATTATTATTAACAAAACTGAAATAAAATGTTGTTTAACGTGCCGAAAGGTGACGTTTGGCAGAGAGATGTGACTGCACACACTATCCGCTTATCTACACATCACACAGAGTCTCTCATTTCCCTCTCTCTCCCCACAAATGAGGGGGCTACCGCACCCTCAGACTACAACGCCCCTTCCATGACGACAGCCGTCACCGCCGCCGCTACCGTAATTATCCTTATCGCAGTCGTGTCCCCACCGCTGCGATCAGCTCATGCACTCGGCGGCTCTGGCTCCACACTTGCTGTGGTCTACGGCTCCGCCACAACTATCTGCAGCATAGTGGCGTCGCAGCCAATCCAGAGAGTCCAATGCTGGCGGGATGGCCAGCTTCTTCCGCCGATCCTACCCATCACCTCATTCGACGCCGTCGCTGGTGGCAGGGACACTCTTTGTGGCGTTCGCTCCGGCGGTTTTAGTTTCTATGCTGGAACGCCACCTTCAGTCCCAAGAGAATTTACGGCAGCACCACGGCTTTATTGACTTCTCTCGCCATTGGTGACACTCAAATTTGCGCGTTAACAAATGTTACTGAAACAGCAAACGCAGTTTGCTGGCGGGGAAATGTCGTTTCCTCGTCTGGGAATTTACAATTTGATGTAATTTCATCTGGGCTTGGATTTTCTTGTGGAGTTTTGAAGAGTAACAATCGGGTTCTTTGCTGGGGAAGTAATTATATTTCTTCTTCAATACAATCGCAATTTGCAAATTCCTCAATGGTGAACATTCAGGTTGGTGGAAGACATGCTTGTGGAATAAATGATTCAGGATTCGTTATCTGTAAAGGGAATAATGATAGTGGTCAATTGAATGTGCCCTCGAATTCGGCATACCAATACAGAGGCCTGGCTTTGGGCGCAAATCACAGTTGTGCAATCAGAAGATTGAATAGAACAGTTATTTGTTGGGGTGGAAATAGTGAATATTCAAGTAATATTACTGATGGGGTCTCATTTGAATTTATAGTTGCAGGGTTGAATTTTACATGTGGATTAACAACTAGCAATTTTTCAGTGATTTGTTGGGGTGCTGGTTGGCCTAATCAGTTTCATTCTTCGGGGGTTGAACTGCCTTTGCTAAAGACTCTTCCAGGGCCATGTGTGGATACTTCTTGTCCATGTAATGTATATCCTGAGTCTCAAACACTTTGTTCCGGAAATGGTAATATTTGCAGGCCTTGTGATATTCCTGTTTTGATTCCGCCCGTTCCATCACCAGAACCACCAGTGATTGTTATTAGATCTTTCCGTTCTAGAGGGATTGCAACGGGTTTACTGATTCTCGTTATTGTTGGATCAGTGGGGGGGCTTGGGGGCATTTGCACCGTGATTTATTGTTTGTGGATTGGAGTCTGTTTCGGCAAGAAGAAGATTCATAATTCTGTGCAGCCGACAATTGGTGTAGCTAATGGCGCTCAACAATCTAGTAGTAGTCCACCTTCTAGATCATCCACTCTTAGGCGCCAGTCCTCGATCTTTATGAGGCGCCAGAGGAGTGGACCTTCAAAACACACGGATAGGGGGGAGGAGTTCTTATTTTCTGATCTTGCCACTGCTACTAATTACTTTTCGTCGGAAAACAAGATTGGTGAAGGTAGTTTTGGGGTTGTTTACAAAGGGAAATTGCATGATGGCCATGAAGTTGCTATAAAAAGAAGTGAAACAGGGCCAAAAACAAAGAAATTTCAAGAAAAAGAGAGCGCATTTGAGTCGGAAATAGCATTCTTATCAAGGCTACACCACAAGCATTTGGTTAGGTTGGTTGGTTATTGTGATGAAAGGGATGAAAGGCTGTTGGTTTATGAGTTTATGAAGAATGGGGCGCTTCACTATCATTTGCATGGCAAGAATAACATTGAAAAGAGTAGTAGCATCGTGAATTCTTGGAAAATGAGGATCAAAATTGCACTAGATGCCTCTCGCGGAATTGAGTACCTCCACAACTATGCAGTGCCACCCATTATTCATCGAGACATCAAGTCTTCAAACATATTACTTGACTCAAATTGGACAGCAAGAGTGTCTGATTTCGGATTATCTTTGATGGGGCCGGAAAATGACCGTGATTGTAAGCCAATAAAGGCTGCCGGCACAGTCGGATACATCGATCCCGAATATTATGGGTTGAATGTATTGACAACGAAGAGTGATGTTTATGGTCTCGGGGTCGTGTTGTTGGAACTTTTGACTGGTAAGAGGGCTATATTCAAGAATGAAGAAGGTTCACCGATCAGCGTGGTGGATTATGCAGTGCCGGTGATTATTGCCGGAGAATTGGCCAAGATTTTGGATTCAAGAGTTGGTCCACCAGAGATTAACGAGTCCGAGGCTGTGGAGCTGGTGGCTTACACGGCTATGCATTGTGTGCATTTGGAAGGAAAAGATAGGCCTACCATGACTGACATTGTTGTTAACTTGGATCGAGCATTGGCTCTGTGTGATGATAGCCACGGCAGCATTTCTAGTGGTCAGATCTCCATTGCTTCCGATTGAAATTAGACCCAACTAATTGTAGAATCTTATTCTTTTTTCTTTTAGTATTATTTTCCATTAATTTCATGATTTTTTCAACTTGACACATTTGTGGTCTGTTCAAGCTGTGTACAGTATGATGATTTTCTAGGAACAATGTTCAACATGAAACTTGAGGCAAGGAAATACATTTGCTCCATTAAAATAAAGAAATATCTTGAAATGTATCATATTTGTATTACTGTTGAACAAGTAAATCGAGCCAAATCAAATATTATTCGACTCAAATTCGAAATATAGAATTTGAGTTGAAAGCAAAAAAATTTTGAATTTATTCCAAGCTTAAATTATTGAAATAATACCAGAACGAAGAAGAATAGCTTGATTTAGAAGTTTTGAATTTATTCTGAACATATATGTTACATTGAAATAATGTCAAACTTGTGAAAAAAATCAAAGAATAATCCCTTGACTTAGAAGTTGCAAATGATGGTGTTTTATTAATATGAAACTCATAAATTTGATACTCCAACACCAAGTTTTGGCCCAATTCTAGACGTTGTAACAATTGACTCTCAGTCCACGAAGTCCATCGAAGGAGGACAGCAGATCACTGGGCCATGGTTCAAATTTCCACAAGTTTGATTTTTCTCATTAGTAGGTGGGAAATTATATGAAGAAACAAAAAACTAACTATGAAGAACAAAAATATNTATACACACGGATTTTTTTCAATTAAAATTAATATGAGTCGGTTAATTGTCGAGAATTTGAATTTCTCCCCAACCAAATTTTTGGGATAATCTTTTGTTGCAGTACTAATTTTATTGCACAGATATCGATAGCAATAAATTATAGAAATTGTTTTTTTTTTTAAACAATAAAAGGTTAGAGATTCCACCCTCCAAAATTGTCACTTTTAGATAATGAAATAAAGGTTGCCTCCGACAAGTTTATTAGAATGGAAACGGAAACCATATATATGTCGGTTATATTCGCGAGAAAGTTGAATTTCTTCCGCTGCAAAGTTTATTGCCCAAACATTAATATTAATAAATATAAGAAATTTGCCTTGTACCATAGATTCATAATTCTTGATCTCTTGCGAAAACAGATATTTTAACGTTACTCAGAATTTAATTATAAAATAACAATTTATGGAGGAGAATCCGGATCTCCATTTGTAACTGATAGGCTTTGAATTTGGAGTTTGATTTGGTTTATCACCTTTTCTTCTTCTCTTAGCAATTATTGAACATTATTCGCCCTTAATTTTTGCGTAAATATTCTCTGGATTATTTCATGCCATCCCTTTATAGCAGTAAGGAAATATCGTCATTTAACTTATGACAGCTCCATCAGATGTCATGAATTCCATTATTTTTTGAACGTTTTTCACTTGAGTTGATGCTCATGCAGTTAAATTTTGAACGCAAGGCAAAATTTTGTAATTGAATATTGAACTTGTGAGCTTTTTCACAGTTGAATCCCAAGTAGGAAAAGATATAAACATATCCACATTGAAAAATGGGGTAAAAGAAGATGGAAAATCTCATTGAAACTGAAACCTCATAAGAAGCCTCACAGACTTAAGTTTCTGACCTTTTTTGTCATGCAGTGGAACAGCCCGTATTCCCGGTTTCAATTCCGGGATAGGCAAACATGTCTGCCCGCCAAAGTCATCCTTATCTGACATGTCATGTTCCCGTACTTCGATTCTCAACAATGCAAGCTCTGGAACACTTAAAGGGAATGAAAACTCTTCATCCCAATATGGCCCCCAATCGTCCTCAATTATCCGTGTTTTTCGTTTTGCTGCATCAGCTGGCACTCCAATGATTTGAACCTGAGATCACCATATAGTAACGGGAAACAATCAAGAAATTTTACCACCATTTTTCTCAACTTTAGGCAGCTTTTTAAAAAAATTCTCGCAATACTTGGGAAAGAAAAACGGTTTATACTAGTAAGATATGAGATAAAATGCCATATAAGGCTAGAATTATACTAGGAACCTTTGTGTAGAAGTCCGGTGGAGAAAATGAATCGAAGTGTGTGTGGCTGAAATCCAAACGCCATCCATCACCCATGTACACTTTTACCTATCAAATACAATGACCATATGGAATTGTTTTGTTTGAGGAACTAAAGTTATCGTGTAAAAAATTTACTTACCTTTAATGTTTTCTTCACAGGCAACGGTATTTTGGGATCAAAGACGACATCATTTGGGCCTCTCTTCATGAGTATATCGGGTTTCTTCACATATCCACAACCTCCATTAGATCTAAACATTCCGTGCATTGTCCATAGAGATTTTCCATATCCCTTTTGGGTCAAAGATACAAAATAAATCCAACATTAAATGCTAGTGCTACTACGGTATGATAGAAACAATTTGACAACATGAACTAACTATTATGGAGTACTTATGTTAAAATAGATCAACCTACACTTCTTTGTTCAGAAAATACATTTTCAGGTGACTTGTAAAGGTCGTGAAAACATTTCATTGTTAATGTTATGTTCTGTTGTATATCATCATTCCACGGCAACCAACTGAACAAAAATTATCACGCTCAAGGCGATTTTATGTACCAAAGCCGTGTTTTCCTTAATTCTTGATCATATGAATATGGTTTTGATTTTTCTATACTAATAGAGAACTAACCTGCATATTAAAAGCAATCATCTGAGCTCCATGCATCCATCCAATAGTTGGGTCAAAATTTGATGATGTTACTCGAGTTCCCTTTGGAAACACCCTCAAAATATTTTTTTGGGAGAACCTGAAAAAGGTAAAAAATAAAGAAAAAATGGGACAGTCATGAAAATAGTCCACCGGAGCGGTTAACTGACACTGTAAAATAAATTAATTTGATAGACAAGTAGACAACAACTTTTACAAGTTACAAAATAGCTAAAAAGTGTACCTGACAACATCCATTGGATAAGATCCTGCAGCCCTTTCAAGTGTTTGTTCACTCAAACTAAGTCGATTAACTTTACCACTGACATTTCTAAGTGCATGCCTCAAACCCTTTTTCACCTTCCCGGCATGAATAGCGATCAACCGTTTATATTCTGGTGCCGATATATTGCCTGATTTTTGTCGAGCAAAACCAATATCTTCGTCTTCTTGATCACTGTCGCTCTGATTTTTCATAACAGATTGCATACGATCAACTAAATAGTAGAATATTATATATATATTTTATGACAACAGGGTGAAAGCCAATATTCTATAACCTATTTTCTCTGCCAAGACTGTAAAACCTGGCCAAGTTAAGCTCAACCTGATTCATGTTTACTATCCACGCCAGTTACATTATCAAGAGTTTAATTCCGGGTACCCTGAAAATTGATTAGGTATTTAAAAGATATCCAGACTTTTTCTATTTTTTCTATTTCAGATTTTACATATTTAAGAACTATTGCACGCTGAAGATTTCTAAAACTAAATCTTTATATGTTGCCACATTTTCTCTCATGTTATTTTCATTCCTAGATACAAAATTTCCATTAGGGTATTTGGACGATCTCTATCCTGATTGGTTTTTAAATGAACCGGGTAAAGGAACATGCTAATCTTTTCAGAGAAATAGTTGATTGTTTTTACCTTATCATCAGCTTCGGGCTCGGCTGCAGGAAACGTACTCAACGATAATTCAACTTCAAATGAAATATCTTGATGGTACTTGGTATTCTTCGGATTAACTAGATAACTATCATTGCTCAGTGCATGCCGCAATCCTTTCTTCGACTTCCCAGTATGAATAGCAGTCAAACGTCTAAATTCTGGCACACCCATATTGCCTGACTTATGTTGCATGGAATCCATGTTGTCTCGATCACTCTCATTCTCACTCTGATATTTCAGGAAAGTATGAGTATATTAGCAACTAAATAAATGAAAATTTTGCATTTACTTTGTTTATTTAACAACAGAACAAGAACTTGAACAAGGTGCAGCATAGAATAAACGCTCGTTTTACCTTGACATCGGCTTCAAGTTCAGATGACGGATCTGACGTCTCTCTCAATGATAATTCATCTTCGTATGAATCCTTTTCCATTGGTGATAAAATATGTTGATCCTTGGCATCCTTTGTTTCTAGATATTCTTCCGGATCATCAAAACTAAAATCATTTCTCAGCATATACCTCAGGTCATCTTTCGCCTTTTCAGTATTAAAAGCAGTTAGGCGTTTAAATTCTGGTGCAGCCATATTGACCGGTTTCTGTTGAATTGGATCTATGCCATCTTGATTACTATCACACTGATATTTCAGAAAATTACAATTTACAAGTACATGAGCACCTAAAAAGTAGAATGATATAGTGATGACTTTATATTTATAAGTCCCAAGTGTCGGTGGTATAAATGCTCCTGTTGGCTTTAATCAAGGGCAATATATAAGAAGCCTTTAGTTTACCTTGTTATTGGTTAAAAGTACAGACGTAGGATCCAACATCTCCCTGAACGACACTTCATCTTCTAAGAAATCTTTTCCCCTTGGTGATGAAATATCTTGTTCCATGGTATCTTTTCTTCCCAGGTATTCTTTGGGATTAACAATATCGCAATCGGTCCTTGGTGTGTGCCACAAGTCTTCTTGCAGATTCCCAGAATTAATAGCAGTCAGGCGCTTGAATTCTGGCGTGGACATATTGCTTGATTTTTGTTGAATGTGATCGATATCATCTTGATAACTATCACCCTGATTTCAGAAAGCGTAAGCACATTAGCACCTAAATAGTATAATAAATGTAGAAAAGATTTATTTCCTTTCCTAGTAGGTCCCATATGTCAAAGTTATAAATGTTCCTAGTGACTTTCATGGCATAGAAGAAGCCCATTTACCTCGACTTCAGCTTCAAGTTTAGCTGAAGGATCTAACATCTCCCTAAACGATAATTCATCTTTGGAGATATCTTTTTCAATCGGTGATGGAATGTCAAGATCCATGATACTACCTGATTCGTTACCATGATCGCTACCATTACGTATTGCAGGCATCAGACCAAGTTTCACTTTCTCGGTGTCAATAGCTGTTAGGCGCTTAAATTCCGGTGCAGTAATATTGCCGGATTTTTTCTCAATAAAATTGATATCTTCATTATCTCGACCGCTATCATTCTAATGGTCAAAACAAGTACAAGCACATTAGCACCAGGTGTTGAAAATGATAGACATACCTTATTTTCATTCTTTATTCATTACAGGATACACCAACATTAATTATAGTTCGATCATACAGATAACATGTTATCAAGTGCAATAAAAGGAGCCTTCATGTTACCTTGACATCGGCTTCAGGTTCAGCTGTAGGTTCTGACATCCCCCTCCCCCTCGTTGACAAGTCATCGTCAGATGAATCTTTTTCCCTTGGCGACAAGGTATCTTGATCCTTGGTAATCTTTGATTCTAGGTACTCTTTGGGTGGTTTGGTTGAAAGTATAATTTTATGCTTCAATTCTTCAGGAGATAGAAATTCATCCAAGCATCCTGACTCGGGGTAATAGAGCAAGTCTCCAAAAATTTGTATAACCATCTAAGAACGAAATTTAATTCTTATCACAATCAGAACACTACCACAAAGTTCACATTTTGGTTACTGGAAAAACTCTAAATAACAGATCATCAACATCGAAGAAATGTTACCTCTGCAACTTTAGCTTGAAGTTCCGGTGTTAGATGGTCCTCTAAAGTGATTATTACCGGGTATGGGGATTTAACAAAAGCATGCTCTTTAATGGACTTCAAGCATTTCATGAGTGGTATGGGAGTTGTTAGAGTTCTGCGTATCAATTCAAAGTTGAAATTATTTGATAATAAGAAACAACAAAAAAATAACAATGATCAGATGCGGTAAGTCTCCACACTGAGGGTACAAGAAACCAAATGGCTGGAATAGTGATTAAATTTGAGTCAGAAAAATTGGAGCTTGAGCCGAACTTAAGCTTGTTCAAAATTTTTTTTGGCGAAAATCGATCAAGGTTCGAAGATGAGACATTTGAATAATGAAAAACCATTTTCAAGTATTCGTGCCAGAAACCTCTTGCCTATGCCAGGTGTACAACCAACCTCTAACAGAGTTTCAGGTGCATCACCTGTTTGCACACCCATAGTAGTTAAGAATTTCACAGTAAAAGTATTGCCAACAAAGATGCTTACAGAAGTATGCATGACTAGATTCGGCTAATCAAATTTTGCTTCAATAATAATGTTCATGGGGTTGTGCCTCTTTCCGCTGAATGACAATGGAAATGGAAATACCAGAATTACAAGAATATAGGATCTTACCATACCTTCCATGAAGAACATGAATTTTATCTTTTGCAGAATTAGGCCATAAGTCGAGTTCTATTCCCCTCACACCATTTTCCAGAGATTTAATGATTGGGATTTCACTACAGTCACTGCTTAATTGGTTTCCAGTTAAGTAGGAATTGTGACCTGTATATATGAAATAATGTTGCAATGGTGCAGTCATATCTTGGTGTACCTGGAATTGTACAAAATGCCAAGGTAATTGTGAGATAATTCCACTTCAAATGTCTGTTGTGTTCTCATTAAATCGACGTTTGTCAAGGAATCACATCTTAACATCTATTACTTTGAACCTCTCTTGTTTGAATGGAGTTTTACTAGAATTGTCACGACCTTACCAATAAAGAATGTGTTTACAGTTCCATTCAGAGTTGATACACACCCGACATACACTTGTATACATTCGAAAAAATAATAGAAATGAAAGAAGATTAACCTGATAGAGAATTGGATTGTTAAGATCATCTTGGAATAGAAAATGGAAGAAGTCATCAAGGGTAAGGCCTGGGCGCGGGCGCTTAGCCGAATGGTGGCGGTGACGGAACACTCCCTGCATGATCGCCTCCGCATCAGCAGCCGTGCAGTCCACCTCCTGCTGATACTCAACCAAAAACTTCAAAAGCTGATCCGCCTTCATGTAGGCCCCGCCATCTGAGTACCGGCCAAATGCCTCCCTCACGTCCGGCGGCGGCTCGGCCTCGCTGATCTTGAACTTCCGATTGAAACACCCAAACATTTTGTAATAATTGTAGCTACCCATTACGATTCCTAAAAATCCGGATGTATATACGCGAAAATCAATGTCCGCGGGTCATTAAGTGATCCGATCGTGGTGGTTTGAAAAGCTGGTCGTTCGAAGCATCGTTAATGGCGTCGGTTGGACGGATCCATCAGCTGTGCGGATGAAAAATGGGGAAGATGATGATTGAAAACATCTACATGCAGCATGAAAATTGAAGGAAGGGGGGAGAGAAATTGGGAATTGAAGAGAGGATTTCTGGGGGAGGAAGAAAGCTACGTTCAAGGAGTTTTTGAAGCTGGAATTCGTTGTTGAGTTTCATATTTTTGTTGCTGACGCGGTGTGAATCTATTACTTTAGCTTTATTCCAATTACCTATGCACACCCACGTTTTTACGATATTTTTTATTATTATTCATAGACAAAATTATAATATTAATAAAAGTTGATGTCATCTGTAGATATATATATAAATTATATATATATATATATATATATATCAAATACAT
This sequence comes from Primulina huaijiensis, assembly GCF_012295235.1. Taxonomy (NCBI): domain Eukaryota; kingdom Viridiplantae; phylum Streptophyta; class Magnoliopsida; order Lamiales; family Gesneriaceae; genus Primulina; species Primulina huaijiensis. Next base: position 2,685,826 of record NC_133317.1, on the reverse strand, counting down.
GTTAACTATATTATTTCCTAAAAAACAATTTTTGTATAATATAATTCATTTATATAGGAATTTAAAATTAATTTTTTCAACATCAGTTTCTAAAGTTTTTTTTTTTAGTTTGTAAAAGCGGTATGTTTATTTAAAGGTAAAATTTAAAATATTTGTATAAATGCAAAATCTTAATATCAATAAAAAAAATCTTATATATCAAATTTATTAGCATCTTCAAGTTTTATTATCTTGTTTTATCCAAATATATAATAAAACCTTAAATTTTTTTAAAAATTAGCCAAACAATCTCGAACTATAAATTAGAATTAATTTAAAAGTTTTTTAAAAAGTGAATTTTTTTAACCTGAATGCACTTGATAGGTTTATCAACTTAATATTCATCCCTTCTACTGCACTCAATTTTATGTTATCCAATTAAAAGAACAATTTTTTAAAACAATATATTTATTATTGAGTAATTGAATTTATCTAGATAACTATTATAAGTCATGCAAGAACTTAATAATCATCAGGTTTTATGGAGTTGGATTTGCTTTGTATATCATATAGTACTTGAACTTTTTGCAAACTTGAATCAAACCCAACCTTCTTCGAAGGCTGTTAATTTCAAGCTCAGATATTTTAGTTTGTATTATACAATCTTCCTCCTAGTTCTATGTTATAAGTAGAACAATAACTAACTTCCAAATACTATCTTCCATATTTTCCTTTTGTGGTGAAAGTAATTAACATCGGTATAGATAGTTTTCCGTCTGTCACCTCGAGAGATTCCAGTTCCAGCGATTATTATCAGTGTAAGCCATATATTTATCATATTGAGGGGATTCTATTTCTACTCCCCAAGCAATGATGACTGCAACATGAACTTACCACACTAATATCAAAATCCATGCATGTTTTAATTTCCAGTATGTACCAATCTTGACTTTACTATACTTGAAAACGTTCTCAAAAGCCATTCATGTTTTCATTGCTATCCGTTAACATCCCTGTCGTACCGTATAATAAAGGATTGATTTTTATTTCTATTATCATGGAGATTGCGATAAATATGGCAGTGTGACAATAACTCAAAGCCAGCCTGGTAAAAGATTTGATCAGGTCGGTACTCGGTTACAGGTCCGGAAGGACAGGTCGCCCAGATAACTATGGAACCCAGTTAAATTGGTTGTCACCGGGATAACTGACTGGGTTTTTTGCCTTCCAATTTTTTGTTTTCGTCGTCCTGGTGTCCATCCTACCCATACTAAGGTTTCTTTTCTTTACACAGAGCTAGCTTTTCATGGGCAAGCAAGGATGTTTTCTCCACTAGACCACAGCTATCCAAGCACTAAAATAACAGCGGTACAAAGGCGCACATATTGTCCACTTTCAGTTTTTGGGGCCATTTTCTAAGACGAAGCTTTTTTTATGAATCATATCCATGATTCTGGAAAATGAATTTGTATCTCCGTTTCACTCTCTCAGATTGCAAACAGAGTCCGATCACTTCGTTATCTAAGAGGATCATTTGCTGTGGTAGAGCTACAACTCAAATCCCTTCTTTCATAAACAATTTCCCTAAAAATATCCTACTGCAAAGGTAGGGAAGCAACCCTAGTTCTTTACCAAGGCACCTTTCCATCTCTGTTTCTATCTATATCAAAAAAGGTCACCATCCAGGATACCTCTTAATATTTCTTCAAATTCGGCGCCCAAAACACAGTTTGAACAAAACTATAACCGTTTAGTTGTGTGTATCAAATCAGGACCTGTCGGTTAAAACAAAAGAGTTTGGTTTCAGGGGTAGCCAAAGCTACCAATCTCATAGTTTAGTACCTAATAGTTTAGGCTCCCATTGCACAAAATTTCTTCTGAACAAATAGAAATAACTTACATTTTAATTCCAGGAATTCATATTTTCAACATTTCCGACCACCTTCCTGGCCAAGAAGATTATCAAAATAGCAGCAGTAGCTCAATTGGCAAGTGGTCGCTGCAAGCAAAGTTGTCTTAACTTCCATTTAAACATTTCCATGTCACAGTAAAAAGGTGAAAAGAATGCGCAGTCATGTGAGTTGGGACTTAAATTCCCCCTTGAGTTCAAGTCTATGATATCGCATCATGTGAGCTCCAAGCATCAACATAATGAGATCATCTACCATGAGGGCTGAGGACAACTCTTAACGCACAAATGACCAAATTAGCAAGTGTTCTGGTGGAGCAACTCACATTCCCCAAGTAATACTCGCCTGAATGGTGTGGTTCGATGAGGAGCTTATGTTATGACATGGCGTAGTTCACTAAAGCTCAACATTCAACGGAAGAAAACTAGGATTCAATCATGATCACCATCAGATAGTCGTCAGGCCAAAATACGGGATAGAGTACAATTCACAAATAAAATACCACAGCAGCTTTTAAAATAATGAGTCCTTTAAAGAGACTGTCCTCTGACTATGTAATCATTTCCAGAAAAAGGACGGCTGAATTATTGTAAAAATCGCATGCATTCAACCAAGTGAAAAACTAAACAGCTGGTGCCAATCATCGCAACACTAGTATCTTGCCAGGGAGAGATCTTTATGGATGGAATTCTCCAAACACAGAATCAAGTTAAGAGCAACTTCGAAGAAATCTTGGACACTGAAAAAAAGAGATCTTTATGGATGGAATTTTCTAAATACAGAATCAAGTTAAGACCAACTTCGAAGAAATCTTGGACACTGAATAAAAACTCCATCTCGCTCATCACCAAAGATGAATATGCGAAAGAAGTCATTTAAGGCTTCCATCAGGGATTCCTAAAAATATATTCAAGACGACCAATATTAGCAAAATTAAACTCCTAATGTTGCATCCATCAGGGAATTCCTTAAAAGCCAAAGTTGTGGTATGCTGCATGGTTTTTCAGTAGCAAGTCAAAATCTTCTTCTTTTCATTCCAGAGACGTCAGAGAACCCATCATCATGCCAGCCCCGTCCACCAGGCCTATGACTTCCACCTTGCTGCTCTTCTATATCCCTCATTCGTCTGGATACACTAAGAGGTGGATGCTTTATGTGCCCACCAAACTCCCTTTCTCTCATGTTACTTCTCTCGACAAACTCTGTATCTGCTTCCTGATATAATCTGTAAGGCTTGGGTCCACTGTTCAGATGTAAATGGTAGTTTCCATTATCAGTGTCATAACTAGATCGAACAAAACCCCGTCTCTCACTTAAGTTTCTTCTCTCATCCATGCTTCCATCATTACAAAGCTCTTGAAATCTATCAGAATGCCCTGGCCTATTGGAATACTCATCACCCTCTGTCCTCTCTCGAGAATCCAACACATCAGATCTTACTGTACTACGGGGAAACAACCGCCGAGGGGGGCTTCTCCTATTCGAATTGACAGGCCTTGGATGGACATGCTCCCGCCCAAAATCAAAATCTTTCAAGCCATTCATATGCTGGGAAATGTACGAAGGAGATGCACGTCTTCTAGGACCTATCTCATCATGACAAGAAGTACGTTCAGGAGATCTCATCCTTCCCATCCTAAATAGAGGTGGAGATCTCTGTTGTGTTGAGCCAGGATGCCCATTGGGTGACCTCTGACGAGGAGATGACCAAGGCCCTGGTGAGCGTGTACGGGATCTAGTTGGAGATTTTGAATAAGTTCGAGGATAACCTTTCCTAGGCACCGCAGAAAAATTCCTATTCCTTCGAAGCTGACAATCAAGATCATCAAACCTAGTATGTTGACGAGGGAAAACAGGATCTCTGATATCATCAGACAAATGCCTCATAAACTTTTCATCGTGTCGACGTCCCAAGAAGTCCGAACCATCTTCAACAGTGTATCTACTTGGGCTGATGTTTCTAGGAAATCTACGAGGCATTTGAGTGTTCCTTGTCATTTGGCCATCTATATCTCCGGGAGGTAGCCTCCTTAAGAATGGACGGCGTACTGAAGGCAACTCATCATTTATTGTCTTTTCCATACCACTACAAGAGGTGCCATCAGGTGTGATACCATAGTCATTAAATTCAAGTTCGCCAGCAATGGAAGAAGATTGTTTATGTCTGAAGACCCGGTAATCAGCTCTACCATTATAAGTTTCTGCTTCATAATCGCGGTCAGAGTCCCACTCATTATGTAAGCGGCCAAACCTACCAAACACCCTCCCTTTTCCAAGCATGAAACTGTGTCTTGAATTCCTAAATGACTGACCATGCACCCTATCTTTCACACATTTTCTGGGATCATCAGTATATAGTTCATCTCTGAAAATTGAAAAAAAGGAGCAGAATTATTATAAATATTTCGTGTAGAAAAGAAATTATTATATAAGTGAGAAGAAAATCAATTAGTAGTGTCACAAATGATCACCTATTCCATCGTGGGCGTGCATCCCCATCAAGATTAGAATATTTGTCTTTCTCACTTTGTGGTGTTAACAACCTGCCCGACAATGATCTAGTTTTACACGGAGTGCTGATAACAGAAGCACGAGGTAAAGTTATGATCCGGCTTTTATTGGCTGCACTACTGAAATCTTTAACAATTTTGTTACCATCTGCAGATACTTTCACCTCAGACGAAGCTGTATTATGATTTACTAGACATATATCAATTTTATCAATAGCATCACCATCAAGTGTAGCACCCATTGAATGACTTTCACTAGTCGCTGCAGAGATTTCTTTTTCATTGCTTTTGTTAACATCTTCTCCCAGAAGATCAAGCTGCTTTTCCGAAGTGACAACACAGACCGATTTCTTTCCGAAAGAATCAACATCTTTCAAATTGTCTGATAGAGGATTCTGCAAGATTATATCCACACTTTTAGCCTCATCGAAACAAATGGCACCCTCTTTAATTTTATTACAGATAGTTTCATCATTATTTTTTGTTACTGGGGCATTTTTATCAGAAACAGGTGTGCTGGTGTTTTGATCATTATTCTTGGAAGGACATTCAACAAGCACTAATTTTTCTGACTTCGGTTCAACAACCCTCACATCTTCTCCAACTGAATCTTTTAGCGGTTCTCGAACCTCACCATCCTCGTAATCATCATCTTCCTTGTCTTGCATCTTCTCTTCTACATCCGTGCAGGAAATATGGTTTCCATAAGATTTACAATCAGATACAAAAGTACTTTCTTCAGGTATTTTAGTTGATAATTTCATCTTTTCCTCATTGTCTGCAACTAGCTCATTGTTTCCACACAACTCATTAGAATTCTCGATAACCGAAACCAACCGACAGTTACCAGCATCAAGAGCACTTAACTCCTCTGTCTTGTACAAGTTTAAGTGTTTGTCATTCTGGCTCACAGATTTAGAAACCAGGCCATCAATCTGTTCATCTGGTATATACCTGGGCCCAAGTACTTCATTCGACAGTAAAGAGTGTCCAAGCTGATTTAGCAGACCTCCAACTACGGGTAACTCTAAACAAGTTAAAATACTTGAAGGACATGAATTCTGAGGTGTCAAAGGAATTAATAAAGCGGAAGAAGATGCTGAGCTATCTTGATGCTGCATAACCTTTCCTTTCTTTGCAACAGATTGAGATAGCATAGAATGTTTAGACTCACAGCTTTCCTTATTTCCCTCCTGAACCAATTCAGATTTCACTGATTTCTTAGGAATAACAGACTCGGCACTGTGCTTTTCTAAACATTCTTTTTTCACAGAAGAAAGTTTCGATAAAACCATATTACTGCTATTACCAGTGCTACAATCAAATTTTGAATTCTCATTTACAGGTTCTGATTTGATGATTCCAACATTAGTAAAGGTCAAATTCATATTTGGCTGTGATAGTCCCAAGTTCACCCTTGAATCAACACTTTCAGAGCCCATATTATCTGATAAAGAAGAATGCTCACCACACAAATCCAACTCTCTACAAGGCATAGAAAGACTAAGACTAAGGATATCTTCAGGCAGGTACAGCTGGCTATGTTGTATAGATGTATTAGAAGAATTAGAGCTATGTTCATCCAAAACTTGATTACCCTTGTTCAAATTGACACCAACTACAAGTGATGTGCCAAAAGACGCTATCACACCACACCCAACTTTGGAATTTCTAGATCCATCAATACCAGCAGCCTCGCACACATATGCTTGGTTAGCAACAGAACCCTCCCAAACATCCATAGTCGTGTTTAGATCCCAGTTAGATCGATTAACACATGCTAGACTGCTAACATCACTGATAGTACTATTATTTCTATCATGCGAAACAAGCATTTCTCTGTTCAAAGCCAAACTCAGGGCTGACAGATCTGACTTTCCAGACATTTGGCCAATACCTTCACCGATTTTCTCCTCCAAACAAGGAATACATGGTTTATTTGCTCCTAAAAACAATCCAGCATTATTCAGACAAGTAGATAATTCGAGCTGATCAGCTCCTTCAATTTTTCTACCAACTAGTTCCTGTTTGACATTCAAAATCTCGGAACCAACCCTGCTTTCTGGCTCCGCAGATTTTTCATTCCACAGCATATTCTGCTCATTTTTCAAAACATCGAGAGAGCCCAAACCAATACTCACATTTGCTTCCTGCGGCTTCAAGGAATTTGTATCCACTTTATCTTGTGCCAATTCGACCCGAGCGTCTGTAACTTGTTCTTTCTTAACTATCAATTCAAACGATTTGTTTTCTTCAACTTTACAAGGATGACCAATATCTTTAGAATTATCAATTGACAGCCGTCCATCTGGGCTATTAGAATCATTTTTGTCCTTCGACACATTTTCCTCAGAACAGCAGGTCTTTTCTTCAGGGGAAGGAGATGGTGACCGAACCACAGGAAATTTCCTTTTCTTAAGAGGAATCGCCCCAGAGAAATTGATAAACTGCTGTCGCTGCTTCAGCTGCGGGGAAAGTACCCCAGGCTGCAGATATATTTTGACTAAATTAAAAGTTCAAAAACAAAATAATTAAGCACTGTCTATTCTTGTTAAAGTCGGACAACTAACCTCTTCATTTCCTGAAATCGGCATGAGCCTAGAAAATAATTCCCTGAAATCAGGGCAGCCGTAGAATAAAAAAGGTGCGCAACATAGAAAACAGTAGAATTAATTTAAACAAAAATCGAACCAGTAAAAACATCTAAACGGTATGCTATTTCATACTCCAATTTCTTCAATGGAAACTACAACCAAATTCCTCCAATAGAAAAAAAAACAAATCAAATACGAATATAACAAAATTTTCTAACCTAGTCGGGCAAACAGAGCAGAAAATTTATTAACTAGCACAAAAAAAAACCACCTACAAGGATCTCTCCTCCGTTAGAACAAGAAATACAAAAAAAACTACCCCTGTAATCTGTTATACACAACAAGTTTTCCTGATTCTACACCAAAGCAACAAAAATAGGGGAAAATGGTGAACACGGGAAAATCTTTCCAAATAATCACCAAGAAAGTGAGAATCAAGAAGAAAGCAAACACATAAATAAAATTCAGATCGGGTTCTAATAAGACGCAGTCGGCGATTCCCACCGGTAACAAATCGACAAAAAACCGTTGTCAGATAAAAGATTTTTCTGTAAGCATCAAAGAAATTTACCTACAGAAATTCAGCGGAATAAGACACAGAGAGAGATAGGTAATGAAGAGAGAAGAGGGGAATAATGGTGTGAAATGTAGAAAATGTGGCGAGGAAGGAGAAAACGACGACTTGACTAAAAAGCCAGAGGTGGGCTTCCAAGTGATTGCCAATGAATTTGTCAATTGCACCCTCCACCCTATTGCTGGTCCCACCATGACCATAACTTGTCTCGTGTCCAAAAATTTCTGTAACAATATCAATATTAATTTTACGAAATATATATTATTTAATTTCAAAATAATTATTTTTTATTTTAAATATTGATCACATCGATTTGTTCATATATATAAATTTGTGATGTTGTATCAAAAGAAACATACTCATATCTTAAAATATTTTTTTTGAGTAAGGAGAGGATTATTATAATTAAATCTAGAATTTGTTTAATATTTTATTATGAGATTTTGGTGTCAGATGACTTATATTTCATCATATTTCAATACAGTTATTTCAATTTTTAAATAATCTCTATGTCTGGATCATGTAGGCTTCAATTTTTTTATTGTTTCAAACATATAGTTCAATTTCTATTTTGTTGATAAATTTTTCTTCTTTTTATCCATACATCTTTAATAACTACACCATCAACAACACTGAATACGAGCTTACACGTACGAATCAATGTACTTGATTTTTGATAAAATAATGAAAACAACGCTTGTGTCAGGTACTTTCTCCGGTTCAACCCAATGATATAAACGAAAAATTTACCTCCAGTTCTCAGTCGGCGATTTTTTTTGTGTTCAGTCCTTGGGTACTTTTTTAGTACCACATTTTCACATGAAGTGTATCACATTTTGTATGACATAGTACCACAATTTTGTAGGTAGAAAGTGAACCCAAAGAAATATTTTGATTGAGAATTTTTCACCAACTTCCCCTTATATAAACTTTATTTGTTTTTTTGTTTGTTCCAAATATATATGAAATGAGACTATGAGAGGACTAATTGGATTGATATTCTTGCAAAAATTTAAATTGAAAATTGCTAAAAAGTCACACTATAGAGTACTTATAATTGAAAGGCTTTCCACCTTGTTTTATACTTTTATTTGATCCCCACTCTCAAATCTCAATATCGGATATTTTCTTCCTAAATTTTTAGTGGAATTTCTTTTATTCTATAAAAATACATCAAGGTATATATTTCACCATTAAATTTTAACTGGATATGGTATCTGTTTTCATTAAGATTATTACTATAAAAGCAATAGATGTGCAATGAGGGAGCATATACTGCCGCTGTTTCCATATAGTATGGTACAAATTTTCTCGGATTGTGATAAATTAAGATTTTCTCCCACCCGGATTTTTTGCACTTTCGGTTGTCCTATCTCCCAAGGCAAAATCTCACCACTTCGAAGTTTTCTAGTGCCTTCAAAAAAGTGTTGCTTTTTCTTTATTCATATGTTATTCTGGCCTCGCCGTTCTGGTGTACCACTCCCTTTTATCCATTTATTAAATCAATTCTCGAACTTTTTAACTGGACCCATTTTGCGAGTTGTTTTTTTGGTGTATTTTTCATTCCATCGATCAATTTCTTTTCCGAAATTCGCCTCGCCCATTTTGAATTGTGGGGGGTGGAAAAAAGATAGATGGGTAGGATATTTGCGGTGACTCTTGAAGGCAAGATCTACAGTTGCAAGCACTGTGGGACTCACCTGGCTTTGAGTGAAGACATCGTCTCAAAGGTGAGAGGTCTATCATTTTTTTCCTTTCAAGATCAAATTTTTTGCCTCGTTTTTGCTATGATATTCTCGTAATTTGTCTCCAAAGATAATTGTTTTTGTTTTGTTTTGATGTACAATCTTGAATTTGACGCTTTAATTTTGGTTTTTAGCGTATTTATGGAATCTGTAGTTGGGATTGGATTTGACATGATCTGACTTTCTTCTTTCTTGGTTAAAATGAGACACCGCGAAATAATGCGGAAAGTGAAAAAGATGTGTAATATTTACTTTATGCATTCCTTTTTAAACCGATACCAAACACGGTAACACGTTTTATGGTGGGTGGTTGACTCTGTGTTGTTGATCATATTGAGGTAGTAATGGTGGCAGTTGGAGATTTAAGTCAACCGGGAAGTGGTTTATTTCGATGGATGAATGATGCCAGCTTATTGTACATCTCATAGCCTTGCAAAACCTGTTGGAACTGATCCAACTTTCTCGAAATCTTGATTCTTGCACTGTGATTAGGCCTTTTATCAATACAGATTTCCATTTTTTGTCTATCAATTTTGATGTCAGTTCTATAAAGGCCGATCTTTGGTTGTTCGATCTAATGGTGAAACGAGTTTTTTTAGCATTGCATAATACGTTCCTTGGTCTTTTAACTCTGTTCTTCCTTTGTTGATTCTTTGCTTCAGTCTTTCCAATGCAAGCATGGGAAGGCTTATCTCTTCAGTAAGGCGTAAGTGTTTCTTGATTTTGGCTGCTGATGCTAATTAGACACGGAACATGTAGTTTTTCTTGGTCTTATTATCTTTATGTAATTTTTCGAGCAACAAATGTACAAATTGGTAGATACCCCTTCATAAATGATTGTGGACACGGCATTCATATCAAGCAGTAAAAGCGAGTTGATATGCCGTGAAGGTGTTAACATCAACTTTAAACTAGTGGCACAGGATGCAAACTTACAAAATGATTAGCATCGGCTTTCTAGTGGAGAAATGCTCCAAAGGCAAAGGAATGCAACAAATTTTACATTTGAACGTCATTACGTGGACAAACATTTGGACTGTTTCCTCGTGCAGAGTGAACGTAACACTTGGGGAGAAAGTAGAGCGGATGATGATGACCGGAGTGCACGTCGTTGCTGATATCTTCTGTGTTCGCTGTGGGTCAATGGTTGGATGGAAATACGTAAGATTTATTTGCTCACTACAATTTAGCCCGTAGATCACATGTTAATGCATGGTCGTCGAATGAATATCTTGTGTGATTGTTCTCAGGAAATGGCTTATGAGAAGAATCAAAAGTACAAGGAAGGCAAATCCGTTCTTGAGTGGTCTGTTCTTTGTCACATTCTGGATCTGTTTTCATTTTAAATTCGTAAAAAGCACAACAAGTTACTCCTTGATGTTTTTTTTGAAAGAGCCATTTTACACCCTTCCTTCTCGATAAGGGAGTAAAAATGCAGTTATTGTCTAGTATGAAATGGTTGCATGATTTTGACATGCTAATTTTCGATTGAACAGTTTCAAGATTTCAGGGCCGGATGGAAGTCATTATTGTGTAAGCCATGAAGCATTCCCCGGAGGAATCGATGCCGATGATATTTGAATGAATTCGTAACATCCCAAAATGTGTCTTTCAATTGTGCATTCTCTGCCTTTCTTGGACTCCTGGATTCCTTCGTTGGAGCTTGCCATATTCGTCATGTACTGTATATAGTCCTAAAAATGACCCATGAATTAAACAATGATGGAGCTTCAATGCATCTTATTTATGTTCAAAAGGGTTTTAATTTTGTCTGGATTTTGATCAAGATTTGAAGTTAGATATGTGCCGTATATTAAAATGAATAGGTATCTTGTGAGACGATTTGACGTATATTTATTAGTCAGACAGATCAACAATTTTTATATTTATAATAAAAAATAATATTTTGACATTCTTTACTTAAATAAAAAAATGTATCACAAAATTTAGTTATGAGATCGTATAACAAGAGTTTTTGTGTTAAAATTTTGTGTTAAAATTTTCTAAATATTCAAGTTTTACCTTGCAGAAAATAACTATGTCTAATCTGTGACGGGCTACGGAAATGAGTGAAGTTGATTGCAGTAAAAACTAATATTTTTTTTTTATCACAGATCATCATGTATCAAATAATAATTTTTCATGTATATTTTTACATTAAAAAAATATATTTTACACAAAAAATAATACTTTAACTCAAAATTGAGATTTTTTTACTCTTAATTATAATAATTTTGTGCAATTTCTTTCATGACTCGATCACGCCAAAAAAAAACTACAAAGCAAACCAACGGCCGAGCTTCTGCTGCCATGGCTCGTGTTGCTTCAACTTCGACGGCAATTATCCTCCCCAGGTTCCATCCTTATTCTTTTTGTATGCACAATCAATCGCCTCGTCACCTGACTTTCGGATTCCATTTGCAGTATAGAAATCGCCGATTTCCCAAACTTTGCAGTCAGACCAATCCGATGCAGCTGAATCTGCCACATCAGAGGTTTTCTGACTCAGTAATTGCCTTCAATTGATCCCCTTTTCCTCTATTTTTGCTCCCTCTTTGTTCCAAAAGTTACTTTTTAAAAAATTATGAAGGTTAACGACAAATAAACTCCCCCTTGCTGTTATTGAACTGGAAACTGGGATGTTTTTTGAAATGTTCTCATGCGTTGTTTCATTTGTGCTTAGTGTATTTAGGTGCTGACGTTTTTTAATTATATAATAAAATTATCAGTGCAGGAAAAGCAGGTAGTAGAGCCTGGATCTGAAATCGACTCAAGGACAGCTGATACTGCTGTTTCAGAGACACATCAACCCGCGAGTCCAGGATTTCCCGAGTATCCTGACAAAAAAAATTAATATGGTGATTGCTGCTTCAACTTTTGCAGCATTTTGGGCTTTTTCAATCGGCACGGGTCGATTTTGGTGTATCTTTGAAAGAGCTCTCTGCTGCAGCTTTCTTGTACGAAAAGTTTTGCTCGGTTGATATTTAAATGGAATATATATTAGAACTTGATCTTTTTTTAATTAGTTTTAATTACATAATTTAATTTTTTTATATGTATGTGTTGGAGCTCAACTTCGCTAATTTAACTTATATATAGTTATAATCAATATCATGAAGAATTAATACACAGGAGCTACTTTGAGTTATGTAGATTGAAAGCTGCATGTCCCATTCCTCTATTGAGGAAATTTTGAAAATAACAGGGTGTGTGCATATTGTGTTAATCATCATTCGATGTGCTAAAGTTGTGTTTAGATTCAATCATTTGAAAACGAGATCCCAAATCCATTTTGGTTGTATGGGTGCTTTCGAGATGAGATTTCTAGTTTATCTCCGCCCTATTTATGCTTTTGCATAAACATTACGCCTAATATTGGCACCAAATGATACAGAAAACCGGGAAAGAAAAGAGAAAACCTTTCCGGGTTTTCCTCTTCTCATATGCGACATCGGCGAAACACGGTGGCCGGAAATACGGTGGTGTTTTGTTTGCTAAAAAGGGGGCTTCTTGCGGAGGCCGAAGAACCTGCGGCGACGTTTTGTATGCATGCTGGCTGTGTGTAGCAAACAATGAATTTTCCAAAAATGGGAGTGGTCCCCACATGATGTCCACGTGTTGTTTTATGGTTGTTCATTTCTCTGTAAAGCAGAGTTAACCTGGGCACCAGAGAAAATGTTCTACTGGTACACTGTGCTGTTGTGGATGTACATTTTGTTTTGCTTGATGCCGATGAATTGTTGAAAATTAGATAAATTTTACGATTAGGATGGATAAATAAAAATAAGAATATTTAGGATAAATAAATGAATTTATTTATTTATTTTTATTTTTAAACATTTTATTATTTGTTAGAAACTCGAATTTGCTGTTGTTTTATTGTTTGTTTAACTAATTATAGTGAAGGTGCACTAGATATTAGGCCTTCTCTCTTAGATATATTTGTGATGTCTCCTTTATAATTGTTTTTTTTTTAAATGTAACTATTAAGAACTTTAGTTGCTGATTCGATTTTTTTTTAATCACTTATATGATAAAATGTCAAAATAAATTATAAATCAATGTAATTATTAGAATTATTAAATCGAGTTGTTTCGAGACCAAATCTACATATTGTGTTTAGATTGAATGACACCTTAAATACATTTGATTCAAAATTTGAATGAAAAAAAAATCTTTTATATTAACTAAATATATTTTTATATTTTATTTTCAAATCCGTTCTTTAACTTATTGATTTTAAATCCATGTTATAGACCATGAGTATGTATTCTCAGAAATTCTAACTGGGCTGGGTCTTGATAATCCGAACACTCTCAGACCCGGCTATAAATTGGGCTTTATTATTAGAAACTCGGTTCTTTATATCGTACAAATTGGTCCGGTCAATTAGGCCCGACCAATTTCGATAGAGCCATTTCCTCTATGGAACCCTAGAATCCCCAATCCCCCCATATCGATCTCCCTCATACCTGATCACCGCGTCAACAGCAGGAATTGATATTCACAACAATGGCGTCCAGCGAACTAACTGTGTTGCAGTTCGGACCACCAACTACAATCCTAACGGCGAGAGTACATCCATTGATTATATTCAACATCAGCGATTACTACGTCAGGCGACCCGACCAAGCTGAGAGAGTCATCGGCACGCTTCTCGGTTGCGTTCTACCAGATGGAACCGTTGATATTCGTAACTCCTATGCGGTTCCTCACAATGAGTCCTCGGATCAGGTTCGTCGCTTTCTTCAGTTTCTTGCTACTTTTTTTTTGTATATATTTTTGTTGTTGTGGGAAAACTTTTAATTAATGAATATGAAGCTTAGGCGATGGGAAATATAATCATTTTTTGTGCTTTTTTTTGGTGGGGGTGGGGTGGTTTCTATGATGTAAAATTTTGGCGGAGTGGTGTGATGGATGCTCCTAGTTTCTTTTTAAGTACTGTTTATCTTATTGGTGGATTTCGTTGTAGGTTGCTCTGGATATTGATTATCATAACAACATGTTGGCATCCCATCAGAAAGTGAATCCAAAGGAAGTCATTGTTGGATGGTACTTTTTTCATCTCCGTATTGGTTGCGTTATCTGTTTGTATTGGCTGTCTGTCTATATTTGATCATATTTGAAGTCTACTGCTTTGACAATTTTTTTGTCATATGGTGCAATTGTTGCTGTTGGAATTTATCTCGCTGTTTATAAGACACGTGGCGCCATCTTCAAACTATTATTTATGTGTACTTTGTTCACGGTTTTTTCTCTAAGCAGACTGTGATATCACCATCCTTTGCCTTTGCCTTTTCCTTTTCCCGGAGTTTAATATTATTAATATGTGAAGTTTATGACTGCCATTGAATAGGCGTTAGGTCTTTATATATTTTAGTGTTAGGATTCTTATTGCCGTGGCTAGTGTTTCCTGTATTGGTATTTATTATCTGGCCTTTTTCCTTGATGATAACTTACCGAGCTAATGACAGAATTTGGAATGGATACTGATACCAAATTATGGTTGCAATGAAATGCATATATGATTTCTGTCTTGTTGATGAGTCACCTTTTCATCGAGGTCCTTCTTTTATATTTTTTATATGAAGTTTTCTTCCCTAAAAACTAAAGGATTGATAAGATTTCATGCCTTGTCTACTGTGATGGAATTTCATTTTATTTTCTGAGTTTGGGTTGTGGATGTTGTGCTATTTTATGCGGACAGGTTTTCAACTGGTTTTGGAGTCTCTGGCAGCAGTGCTTTGTTCCATGAGTTCTACTCTAGAGAAGTTACCAATCCTGTTCATTTGACTGTTGATACTGCATTTAGAAATGGAAAGGCTACAATTAAGGCTTTTGTGTCTACGAATTTATCTCTTGGGGATCAACAACTTGCTGCACAGTTTCAAGAAATTCCACTGGACCTCTGTATGATTGAGGCAGAGCAGATTGGATGTATGTGTCTCTCTGATCTCATACTCCATAAATGACCGTGAACTAGCATTTTCTGAGTTTGTGGTTTTTTTATGCACAATATATGCATAACATTATGATACCACCTTCAAGTTTTTATGTACTTATTCATTCTAATCTAGACGATTTTGGTTTCTATGATTATGTAGCTGCTCTTCATATACAAAATGCTTCATGGTTAAGTGCCAGCTAGAGGAAGTAAACTGTTCTTTTTTCAAATTTTAGAATAGTTTGTGAAATCTGGTTCCCCTCTCTCACACATAAACACGTGATCATAATTATTTGACATGAAATTATTCTACAAGTTGACCTTGTCATCAGACGCTGTTATTATTTTTTTGTTTCTTTGAAGTATTCCTTCTTGGGATGCTTATTGTGAGAGAAGATCTTCATTAATTTAGCTTTACATATATCATGCGGTTTCTGAGAAACTGATATAAATTGTTTTTGCTAATTGTAGTTGATGTGCTTAAACCCACAAATGTAGACAAGCTTCCCAATGATGTTGAAGGAATGGAAGTATCAATGGAACGCTTGCTTACTCTAATAGATGAAATCTACAAATATGTGGATGATGTGGTGGTGAGATGATACCATCATATTTCTTCTTTTGTTCTAACGTTGAGCCCATTTTTCCTTATCCTGAATGCTTTTTTTTTGTCTCATTCAGGAAGGCCGCGTCGCCCCTGATAATGAAATTGGAAGATTCATATCAGACACCGTGGCATCTCTTCCTAAACTCCCTCCCCAGGTTTTTGATAAGCTACTGAATAATGACCTGCAGGTATGATTCTTTTTGCCAATTTTTCCTGAGATTTTTCTTAAGCAAACACCAGCTTCCATAGTTTTTCATTTCATATTTTAGTATCATATGATGCCAATCTTTCTTAAGATATCTATCGGAAAATTTTGAAGTTCACAAGAGTAGAATGAAAATAATGGATCCTTTCTTTAAACACAGTACCAGTACTAGGTAATACTCAGGCAGCAAAAATTATCACAGTTATGCAGATCAACTATGAGATTGGTCTAAATTTTGCAAAATAAACATTCTTATTGTGCATGGATTCTCCTATACAATCAGCACTTGGAAAGGGTGTACAATACAGTGGGTGTTGTAGTGAAAATGAAAATTTTTGGGGGTGAAGGTCGTGGTGGAGTATCTAAAGCAGCGTTGATTAAACTTACAAGGGATTGATATAGAAAAATAATAGTGTGTCACACCTGATTCATGTAAGAGGACAATTATTTTATTTTTATGCCAAGCTTTCACAATTCCTGTTGGTAATTATATTACCCCAACATGTATCTTTTAGAAAGCAAAAGTCATGGTTCTAAATTTCTAATTTAGATTACGGCTCCTCTTTTTCAGTAACCCATGTTTCTAGATCCACTTTTATTTCATTAGGAACTTTCTGTCTCACTCAAGTTATCTGCTTGCAGGATCAACTGCTCTTAGTTTACTTGTCTAGCATCACAAGAACACAACTCAGTTTAGCCGAAAAACTGAACACTGCTGCTCAGATCCTGTAACAGACAAATCTTCTTCCAAGAAACTCAAATGCTTTTTTAGATCTTATAGCACTATCACTTGCAATTGCGTGACATTTGTTTGTTCAGCCTCATCGTTCTGAAGGAAAAAACCGGTGTTTTTATGTATTTGATTATGAGCATTTAGTGACCAAGATGTTATGTATGGAATAGTGATAGGAACTTTATAACTGAGCTATTTTAATGGCTTTTTCTGATGAGAGATTTTGATGATTTTGCGGTTGAATTATTTGGTACTCGTTAGTTTTGGTATTGTGAAGCTTAAAAGATCCATCTATTAGAATGCCAAATCTAAAGACTAACACGAGTTAATAATATACGCAATCAGGGATACGGGGGTGTTGATATAGTCCGACTCGTGACACAATAAATCAAGTGGTGTTAAAGCAATCGACTAATTATTTATCGTATAAGAGTACAAAATTTTAAAAGCAATAGTTGATCTCACGGTACGTAGGTTACATATCCATTTCAATGATTTATTTTTTAAAATAAAATCTGACAACGTTTATCCCGGAAATGTCGAAAAAGATGGTTTTTCATCGGGATGATTTAAAAAATAACGTTGGACAAACAATTTTTTTTATAATTGTGACCTTTCTTCAACTTTCTTTTTTGACAAAATGACATTCGAATATAATAAGAATACAAAGCCAACAAATGGCAAAAGTTGCGAAGATTAGATTTCAAATTAATGGTGTCATTTAATTAAATAATTCCGTTTTTTAAATCATGAATATAATTATAGAGAGCTTGCACAAAAGAGTGGCGACAAACATTAGTGGAGACAAGAAAGAAACCGACGGAAATTAGGGCTGCCTAGACTTCACGCCCCATCCCTCCTCTACACACACACACACACACGAAAATACCTTTACTGTTTTCAATAAAAACTAGAAATACACGAAGAACGAAACTAATATTTAATGATCATCTCTAACTCACTTTCCCAATTATTTCACAATATTGCATTAGTCGGAAGCAAATCATGTTAATAAAAAATTATATTTTCACAATATATATATATATATATATATATATANATATATAGATATATATATATATATTTGTATTAAATTCGCGTGTTTTATTGGGTATATTATTGATAATAAATTAGAACTATTTATTTATTTGAAAAATGCATAGCCAAGCACAAAGGGACGAGTGAGTCGATTAGTATAATGAGGAATTATTTATAGAGATCCAAACATTCTCGGGACTTGTGGAGAGCACGCACAACAAATTGGCTGGTGGAGTTTCTTAGTTATTATAGAATCATGTGCCTTATAATATATATAATATTCGGAATTTGTGTAGAATAATTATCAAAACATATACTAATTCTGGAATTAGAAAGATAAAATAATTAATTTGCCTCATGGTCTTCTTCTTCTTGTTCATGGTCTTTTTTCTGTTTTTTTTTAAATATCCATAAAATAAATATATATAATATTACATATATTATATTGATATAGTCTTATTAATTATATGTAGTTGAATTTAAATTTTCATTTTTGAAAAATATTTGATTTGGCATTTGTTCAGTGTTTAATAACATCATAACTTTTTTTTTTAAAAATGTGTCGAAGAGAGCTAGAAAGCCCTAATTAAAAAACAAATGTGATGGCCTAACTCAATTCTTGAAAATAAATATATGCAAAAACTTGTGTGAGACGGTCTCACGGGTCGTATTTGTGAGACGGATCTCTTATTTGAGTCATCCATGAAAAAGTATTACTTTTTATGCTAAGAGTATTACTTTTTAATATGAATATGGGTAGGATTGACCCGTCTCACAGATTAAGATCAGTGAGACGGTCTCACATGAGACCTACTCATAAATATATATAACTCTTTTTAAATTCTCGACCATTCATCCGTTTCTTGGATGGATTTTTTTTAAAAAAAAAAAAAAAAAAAGGTCGAGTTGGTCAAATTTCTTGGATTAATTGATCTCAAATTTTGGTGGAACTTTATGTCGCGTAGTTTGTGTCCCAATTACCGGAGGGGTTTTAGTTTAATTAATCCAATTTTTTTTACTAACACTGCTAATTAACTCCAACTAGGATCAAAATATAGTTAATTAATCTGTACTTATGACTTTATATCATCAATTATATAAGCTTCTTGTTTCCCAGTAATGTTCATGTATTTGGAATACACACACACACACACCCCAATCGATCTGTATTTGTTTATGAATATTAAGTCGGTCTGCTCTGGGCTCAAAACTTTGAACAGTGGCAGCTTTTGTGCATCTCTATCTCCCATTCAACACAAAAAACCAAGCATGTATATATACATACCGTATATATTTGAATCCCATCAAATTTTAACATTCAAAATTCACCATTTATCTCGCATTCCCTAAATTCATTGCACAACTAGTCACATAGCCACAGTCCTTTACTGCTTTTTAACATTATAAAGGGTATATATATATATATATATATGATCTTCTATATGTGTATTTTCTTGACAAGTTAATTAAAGTTCAAAATTTTATGGTTGAAGTTTGGTTAAAATATATTAAGTTTTTTTCGTGTTATATTATATAACTTCAGAGTGGAGTTCTTCTACCAACATTTTTTTGAACGAACTTGTTATACACGGCTTGTTCATGTATAGTTTACTGATTTAACATAATTTACAAGTTATTGTATCAGCCCGAATGTTTATCCGATGTATATCAAAATATAGTGACAAATTTCACATCATAAAAAATTCATATTTGATGAAAGATAAATTGAAGTTCTTGTTATGATCATTCCCAGTCAAATTTACGTTTACTCAAAAAAATTATATTATTTTAACACGTGTCTATATATATTCTCTTTCTTTTTTCTTTTTTTTTTTTTACAAAATGCATGTTTTTGTTCTTGAAAATTGAAATATCATCAAGAGTTTCTGTTAGAGGTGTGTGCATTGTTATTAAATATATATATTTTTTACACATTTAATTGTGGGGGTTTTGAGGAAATTGTATATATTATTATTCATCTACTGTAAACGATTTTTTAAGGGGAAAAAAACAATAATTGACCTGTCCTAGTGTTTTTGCTATGATTTATAAGTGCGCTGATTACTGATCAAACTCACTTGTACCAGAGTTGGAAACAAACCCTGGTATCTATAACCAAGAAAGTTACGAAGATTCACCAAGATTTCCATTAAAATGGATATTCATGAGTGCTCAAGCATATGCATTC
This sequence comes from Primulina huaijiensis, assembly GCF_012295235.1. NCBI lineage: Eukaryota > Viridiplantae > Streptophyta > Magnoliopsida > Lamiales > Gesneriaceae > Primulina > Primulina huaijiensis. Next base: position 2,665,799 of record NC_133317.1, on the reverse strand, counting down.
AACCTCGCGGCGGCGGCGGATGTGGGACAGGGACCAAGTGTGGGCGGTGGAACCCGACAAGCGAACAAGTTAAAGTTCTGACGGATCTGTTCAGGTCTGGGATTCGGACCCCGAGTACGGATCAGATACAAAAAATATCTTCGCAGCTCAGTTTTTATGGCAAAATCGAGAGCAAGAATGTGTTTTACTGGTTCCAAAATCATAAGGCCAGGGAGAGACAGAAACGCCGCAGGGTTTTGGTTGAAGACGGAAACCATGAAATCACTGATATTGATTATATTAAGCTCTCCACTGCAAAAAGTAAGCTTTCATTAATTTAATGCAAACTTGATTTTGTTTACTTCGTATCTAGAACTAGGATTTCTCACACACAAATATATAGACAGAGTACTGCTCGTTTTTTATATTTTTGTGTTGATACAAAAATTATTGAATTCCATGCAAGTCTGTATATATGTATACTTTCTGAAAACTACAGATTGTGATGCAGAATACATTTAGTTATTGCTTTTAATCAAATTCTTTGGATAAAAAACTATACCAAAATAAAGTTGGTGGATAGGATTATATAAGCATGCATCATGAATCCATATACAAAAATAATACATGGTTAGAGACAGATTTACAAGTTTGCAATATTTTCTATACAAAGCCTAATACTTATATATCCCATCATTTTTTCCCTTGTTATATTAACAGGTTTTTCAGAGACAAGTAAAGTTTCGGAGCCGGAAAGAGTGAGAGAAACTTTACAACTCCTCCCCTTGAACTCTTTCATTAATGAAACAGGTTCCGAAAAGATCAGATTGTTTCTGGACGTTTGGAAGGATAACTCGAAATTTACGTTCGGGGAAATGGATCATCTCACGTTGGATCTCCGATTAAGTTTCGTTTAGATCGAAGGCTTCGAATACAATCCCTTATATATTGCTCTCCATTAGAACTGATCATATTTCTGGCATATGTTTTGAGGGGTTTTAACTTAGGGTTTTGAAGAAGTTACCCAAGAAATATGGAAATTAACTTTAGGTTTATCAGTAGCTTTAATTTGTTGCACTATTGGTATGTGACTTCTGGTTAAATATGCACCATATTAATTGTTTTGAAACTACCAGAAAATTCTCTATTAATATATATAATTATAATCCTATTATTAGTTTGATTTACTTATCAAGTATTACACTTGAATGCTTTGGATTCAAATTAGAGGGATTGAGTTAAAATTTGAGGTCGAGCTTCAAATTAAGCCCCTCTAGGACAATTTTTATTGACCATTTTAGGTATCACAAAAAACAAAGATTTCCTATGAAACCGTCTAATAGTTCAATTTCTGAGACATATCTCTAATTTAACACGACTATCATGAAATGTCAAAAATACTATTTTTCACTTCAAGTATGAACAGACTCGTCTCACGAATATAAATCCATTAGACAGTCTCCAAGTATTTAGATATTAGTAGAGTGGATCTAATATCTTTAATAATAAATAATGCAATAAGAAATGCTTGAATCGATAAATTGAAATATTGGCAAAAAGTAAATATTTTATTTTATTTTTGGTTTTACCATATTAAATAAAATGTTAATTTTCGATAAAAATAACTATTTACCCATTTCAAGTGTTACCATGACAAGTTGTCACGTTTTTAACATTAATGTGCTTGAAACATTTTATGTTACATTTATTTACAATTATGCCATAATAATTTTATAAATTTAAGTTAAGAATCTATTATATCATCACGATATATTGATTTTAAAAAAAATTTATTTTTCTTATTTCCTTACTATTTTAAGTAAATGATATTGTTGCAACATATGCTATTGGTTTAGTTAAGTTTTTCACCCGGTGAATTCTTAGCTTTGTTTTTTCTGTAAAAACGTGTTGGGCCTTACGGATTAAAATACGAATGAGACTCTTTAAGAACAGAAAGCCCATAATTGTATTTCGGCCCATTAACATAATCCTGTGCTTGTTATTAAAACAACTAGCATATGTATTAAAATGAAATTTGCCTAGAATAAATTCAACAGTTCAATTTTGTTTGTTTGTTTGTTTTTTTTTATGACGTGATCACCCGAAATCACTATTTTTCGGTGTTTACTGAGTAAACCCTCTAAGAGTTTTAGAAAGACGAGGGGTTATATAAAAAGAATGATAGCTTAAGATATATACAAGTTACGGACGAGATATGATGATTCAACCAGACCAACAATATTAACATTCAAACCCCCCCTTTGCTTCAACCATGCACAAGTCTGCACTAGGGCTGGGAAAATATAACGAAATATCGAAATACCGAAATACCTTACCGAAAAAATACCGAAATTACCGAAAAAATCAATATACCGAAAATTTCGGTGCGGTATGATACCGTACCGAAATTTTCGGTATCGGTATCGGTAAGTAAATATTTTTTTTTTCGGTATTTCGGTATATACCGAAATAAATTTTTTTTTATTTTTTTTTTAATTTAAGTTCGGTATACCGAAAAAATGTCGGTATACCGAAAAAATTTTCGGTATACCGACATTTTTTCGGTGTCGGTATGGTATACGGTATGAATTTTTTCATATCGAAAATTCGGTATACCGAACATTTGGTATACCGAATTTCCGGTATCGGTATCGGTATGGATTTTTCCATACCGATATTTACGGTACGGTATACGGTACCGTGGTTCGGTACGGTATACCGTACCGTACCCACCCCTAGTCTGCACGTTCTCTTCTCCTCCAATAATTCAATCAAGCTTAAACATTTTAAATCATATTAAGTATATAATTGATATCTTTATTTTGCTAAAATTTAATTTTTAAAATACAGTAAGTGTAATCGATTGCCTTAGTCGAAAATTTGTTTCCAAAAGTGACGCAAACACCAAAAAGTGAATTATATTATTTAAGGATACAAACAGAATAATGAATAGGAAAAAATTATTATTAAATAATAAAGTATATAATATTTTAAAATAATAAGAATTAATTAATTTATATATAGACACACACACACACACTGGTTTCATTCTTTGTTCCACTGAATTTCTCATTTCATTTACAAATGCATCTCAGATCCCTCAACTTCATCTTCTTCCCTTAACCCTTTTCTAACCCTAATTTATACATTTAGAAACATCGTAGAAAGATTATTTTTGTAGTTGCTTTTTTCGCTCTTTTATGATTTAATTAATTTGATTTGAAAGATGTCTGCGATGAAATCCTCGGGCCGACTTTTCACGATTGGATTGGTGTCGGCATGGTATTCCTCCAACATTGGGGTTTTGTTATTGAACAAGTACTTGTTGAGCAATTACGGGTTCAGGTATCCGATTTTCTTGACGATGTGCCACATGACTGCCTGCTCATTGCTCAGCTACATCGCGATCGTGTGGATGAAGATGGTGCCGATGCAGACGATAAGATCTAGGGTTCAGTTTATGAAGATTTCGGCTCTTAGCTTGATTTTCTGCGCGTCGGTGGTTAGTGGGAATGTTTCGCTTAAGTATTTGCCTGTTAGCTTTAATCAGGCGATCGGGGCAACCACGCCTTTCTTCACCGCGGTGTTTGCGTATTTTATGACGCTGAAACGAGAGGCATGGTTGACTTACGTGGCGCTGGTTCCAGTTGTTACAGGAGTGGTCATTGCTAGCGGGGTATGTTTTCTGTTTTTTGTTCTTTTGGGTTTTGATCAAGATATTGATCGATATATGGGGATGCTTTAGCTGGATGAGTAGCATATGAGAAAATTCAAACTTTTTTGTTAGTTTTTTTTTTATAAGTCCTGAATATCTTGCCCTTCACCTCCTACATTCCTGAGTCTGACCCTGATTAATATGGCTTTTAATGGGTACATTGTGCCGTTGCTATTGACTTTTCTTGATCAAGCACCATTTTTCCATGTATCCTCAGTGGTTTGAGTTGCTGAGGTTCTGGAACAACTGTTGTACGATGATCTAATTATTAGAGTTAGTGGTACTTGCTGTTTTTTGTAATGTATACTAGAATATGAATATGAGCTTGAGGATGATGTCTGAATAAATTCGGAATAATCTTCATATATAATATAATGCGTAGCTCAATGGTACTGACCAACTTTAACAAAAAAAAATTTTAAGTTTTGATAAGTTGATGGCAAAATAAATATGAAAGCATGTATCACTAATTTTTTCTACTTCTCGTGTGTGACAGCTGAATTTCTTGTTTTTGAGTTTTTGGGAAAAATTAATTTTACTTTTATTCTCTCCATCTTTTGTTGGTATTAGGGCGAACCGAGTTTCCATTTGTTTGGATTTATTATGTGCGTTGGTGCAACAGCTGCAAGGGCACTTAAATCAGTGGTTCAGGGAATTTTGCTTTCATCTGAAGGGTAGTTTTTTGTTTCCTGGTGTTTCTTTTATTCTGTTGGCCGTGTTGCTCAAATTTTTGTTTTTTTTCTATAATAATTTGATATAAGCTCTAAAATTTTATTTTATTCTGCTGTAGGGAAAAGCTTAACTCTATGAATCTGCTTTTGTACATGGCTCCTATTGCTGTATTACTTCTACTTCCTGCAACACTTGCTATGGAAGAAAATGTAGTGGGCATCACATTGGCACTCGCAAGGGAGGATCTAAGAATTATTTGGTTGCTGCTATTCAATTCTGCACTTGCATATTTTGTGAATTTGACCAATTTTTTGGTCACAAAGCACACCAGTGCACTTACTCTTCAGGTAATTCTTACTACCTTTTCCAAGGTATTCCTGTTCAAATTGAATCTTGCGTGTACATCAGTGAGTCAGAACTGTAACCGGAGTTAATGGTAGGTTTTACGTCATGAAACAATGATGCGTGATACTGGGTCTTTAACTGATGAAACAAAATAGCAAGATATTATATATATATTTTAAACACATTAGGGTACAAAAAATTGTATTCAACTTGCGTGACAGTGATACCAACTTTTTTCAGCCTATTCAGACTTAGGAACTTGTATTTTCTCTTATTTAAGAGGGTGTGGCTCTTGGCTTCAGATGACATGAACTAGGGCTTGTTTCTTTGTTTTGGAAGAACTTTTGGCAAACGAAAATGAATTAGTGTTAGTCTCCGTTTTGGGAATGGAAATCTCCCTGGAATAAAAATGAACATGACCTTATTGTCTGAATTTTTTTCCCTTTTCTTGCCTTCATAGTGCCAATAACATTGTGCACTACTTAATTAAAGGAAAATGATTATAAGCAATTCAAAAATATATATTGATAAAGGTTCCTCATGCCACAGAAAAAACGTGTTGGTTTCACTGGTTGTGATTTCAGTATAAGCTGGGGCCTGGGAGACCTTCTTCAAGGTGTCTGAATTATAAGTTTTATATCTCATGTTGGTTTTTAGTACTAAAGTTCTTTTCTGACCTTTGTTATTAGCTCTTTTAGAAACTGAGTCAAATTTATGCAAAAGCTACTGCCTTTTTTGCTCCCATCCATATTGAGGTAGGGTGGTCAATTGGGAAGCAGGCAAGAGGTCATGAATCTGACTACCTTGTATTTATAATATTTTGTAAGATATAGGAACTTGTAAATTGGCTAGAAACTTATAAGACGTACCGGTATTTGTCAAAAAATTTAATCTCGTAAAATCTTTTTAAGATGATGCCAACTTAATTTTGAAGATCATGTAAACTTCATTTGAAATAACTAAAATAACTACAATTCTTATTCTTATGTCACAAGCTATCCTCATTCTTTTTTGCTTCAACATTTTTTCTAGACTTCTGTTAAATGATTTGTTATTTTCTTACTCGATAAATTTCTTGCTCCGATATTATCCAATTTTTTAAGTTAATTTTAAAATAAGATGCAAGTGATTATGAGTTACTAAAACCCTAATGAGCTCTAAAGCTTGTAAGATGTTGAAGGCAAACTCAGCCAGATGAGCTAAAGATAGTATGTTACGGTTTATTCTTTCAGGTCCTTGGAAACGCTAAAGGGGCAGTAGCAGTGGTAATCTCCATCTTGATATTTAGGAATCCCGTCTCTGTTACTGGAATGCTCGGGTACACTCTGACAGTGATGGGTGTCATCTTCTATAGTGAAGCCAAGAAGCGAAGTAAATGAAAGAAAATTTGAATAGACGTTGAAGCAGACTTAGCTAATAGCCTTCGTCTGTGCAGCTGGTGTACGAATTTTAACCAACAAACTATCGTTCCATCGGAATTCAGGAAGGGGGTCGACATGTACCAGCAAACAATCACTCGGTTTACAGAGTAGAAGTTTAATAAATGACTCAAACGTGGCCTTGATTCTTTGCAGCCGAAATATTTGTTCTTTACCTTGCATTCTTTCAAGAATCTATTCAAACCCACCCTATACAGCATATTATTGATTTTTTTTATTATGATCTATTGATGAAAGGCATAATTTTTTTTCCTTTTAGTTTTCTTCTCCGTCTGACGAACACAGTCCATGAAAGGTGATTATGTATAATAAGATTCTTGATCAGATTTCTTTTACCCTCCGTCTCTATATTTTACAAGTACATGTTTTTTTTTAAGAATATAAGTAATTTTTTTTTGCTTGCAGTATCTCAATAATACTTTTTGTGGATAAATTTTGTTTAAGAGTATATAATAATTGTACATGATGTAGTATGGATTACATATATTAGTGTATTAACAAAAATTCGGTTCATGTGTTTGGGGTCGGGCTTATTTGAATTATAATGATGATGTGAGTTTTTAATTTATCTCTATCAGTGCTGCATGGGTATTGTGTGTTTAAAACTAATTATATGTAATTTAGTATATCAACGTAAGGGCTGTTTTAGAAATAGGAAACACTTCAAAAGAATCTTGGTGCATTAACTTGTTATTTTTTTGTTGTAGTTCATTGACTTTTAAAAATTTGTTTTGATATATTAACTTTTAGTTTTTAATGATTTTGGTTTAATTACAGATGTGACGTCGAAAAATGCTGACATGTCAAATTATCACGTCCATCTTTTCGAATGGTTTTCAGATAAAAGTGAATAAAGACAATATCTCCATACGTTGTTATTATTATTATATCTTCAAAACAAGGATTTGTTATAGATTACTGTTAGGTTGTCGGCCAACCTGGCATGAGATAAATCAAATTTGTCATGGCAGTCCAATCATGTAAAATTGCTTTGGAAAATGTGGAAACAGATTTTTTAAAACTTAAAATGAAAATGAGCTGGTGGACTGGGAGTAATGTTCATGTTTCTAGTGGGATGACATTTAGTTCCTTCTTTTTTTAATTAATAATTGGAAAATGGGAAAACAATGATTTTCTCAAACAAATTTATCCATATAAATTAGTATCTTAATTAAAATAATTTTTGAAATTATAGATCCGGGAGCAATTTTGAATTTTGTACAAAAACTGTAACTCGAATACACAGATTATTTACTTTGTAGTAAAATAATTTTAATATCATATGTTGATTTGAATAATATTATGAGGTGCAAAAAGGGATGAACAAAAAATGGGCTGAACCAAATCAACGGAGCAAACGGAATTAATTCAGAAAGTTGGCTCGGTTGTTCGAAAACTCGGTTTGAATATTAAGAAAAAATAGTTCAGTTTCGGTTTTTAAATATTAAAAATCGATTGACCGATATATTTTAAATAATATTAATTTTTATTATATGAGCTTATTTATAATGTGAGGTTTGGTAATTATGAGCATAGGTAAAATGGACATTTTCGACTTTAAAGTTGATTAATTTATAATTTTTTGAAAAAAATTATATAAAAATTTATCCCTTTCTTGGTCGTTTGGATGCAGTTCGACCAACACTGGCTGTAAGGACACTGCTCTGAACCAGCCGATGAATGACACATGACAAATATTTCAATTATGGTTTAGATTCGAATGAACCGTTTAGATGCGAAGGTGAAAACCTAAAGATTCTCCATTCAACAATTAGTTATTTGTCATATCGACAAACTAACATAGAGGAGGAGTAAGAGAAATTAAAATTATAATTCGGATGGTTCAAAAAACATTAAAAAAAATGATAATTCCCATTGCCCAAATAAAACCCACATTACATTTACACAGCATTATTTTTAACGCACTATAAGTAAAAATTCAGTTTTCACTTTTCCATATAAATATGCTATAGAATTGCACGACCGGATTATCATGCCCACCTAGCGGCAATCTACAGAAGTAAATTAAAAGTTTGATTCATGAATGCAATATAGATGTTCAAATCCGAAACCAAACCGGGCAACAAAAAACAAAGAACTAGAGAAACACGAGCAAAGAAAATGAAGAAAATCGAAAGACAAACATAAATTAAACTGAATCAGCAATATCCCATCAGTAAAGTTTATCGGACACCATTTCCTGAAGCAAGTGTAGTATCTAAATCAGAAAGCTACTGTATACTCAGGTACAAAGTTGTGTGTCATATACGAATACAAGTTCCAAATCCCATGACCTCAAGATAATATAAAGTCGATGCATATTATCAAGGCCAGAATCAAGAAAAATGAAGAGTTGGGTGAAACCACCCGTGACCATATTTTGTCATAGCGTTGCTGAAATGTAAATTTGAATCCTCGAACTCGCATTTAGCTGCAAGATTGTAATCACAAAAGCGAAATCTTGCACAGGAATTTGATACTCAGCTCCCTGCAGCAGCAGGAACAGCCACTGGCTTTGAATCTTCTGCCTTTTCGTGTTCTTTGTTAAGCATCTGCAATCAGTTCTTCAAATTGTCAAGATTACCAGTTTAATACAATTAGCATTCAGCAATCTTGATAGGTAATAATTTGGTCAAATATTTGTAGTTTTAAGTCCCGAAAGAAGATCAATATTACAACCACAACACATGATACCAGGTCCCAGTAGAACGGATTAACCAGGTATGACAAATACAAGATTTTTTGTAGCTTATGTTCAACAGCAGCTTGCGAAAGTGCACTTATTTGCTGTATGGTTGAAGATTTTGCTTGTGACATAATCACACAAACTAATCTATCGCAAGTTGAAAGAATCAGTGCTGGATGGTTAAGCAAGAGTGACAGGGAAATTCAGAGACGGAAAAATAAGGTGCAAACTGAACCAAGTTATTTATGCCAATCCATAGTCAAAGACTCAGAATACAAGAAAGCGTGTCAAAAAGTATAAATAGGGAGATGTTTGTAAGTGAGAGCATTGAGCATACTGTTTTTGAGTTAAGACTTACACGTGTTCTAGCTTGAAGTTAGGGGGCAAGTGAGAAATCATTCTCTTGATAAGGTTCTTCCATGAGGCCATTATCACCATCGTAGAAGCTTTCTCCATAGATCAGTATTTCTTTAATGTTCAGTTAATGACTTTCTCCATAGATCAGTATTTCTTTAATGTTCAATAACATTAACGCTCAAGGGATTTATTTCCTTCTCTATTTGAGTTCAGTTTGTTCTACAATTTTCTTCAGTGGTAACATCATCAACCTGTTTTTTAAGCTATGCTCCTGACGGAGACCTACGAAGACCAGAATCTTTGTCATTACTTAATTTTAATTTACTTTTGCATATAACTTGCAGTTTTGTATAATTCCTTGGTTCCATATGGCTGTAGTCGTATTCCTCGTTCGATCAATTAATCAAATAACTGTCTAAACAACGCAAAAGCCACAACCACAAAATTCAAATCTGTCTGAGGCTTCATGCAGCAGTACCTAATTAGAAGCCCAGACTATAAGTCTGTGGAAGAACAACCCCAATGCCAGTATCAATGTAGTTAGTTTAATGGATCTTAAAAGTCTATGTTCTTACAAAAAGGAAATAAACAATAAAGCAGAACATCTCACCTTATTGTTGATCAAATTATGAAGAGCAATCACACTTCTGATGAGGGATGAAAGATATATGACCAACATCATATCATTTGTTTTCACTGCAGAGAAGAAGCATATCAATGATTTCACTAAAGAAAATCTAAATTAATTACTTGTTGAACGAAATATAAAAAACAAAAAGTCCAACTGTCTTACCTGCAAAAGCTTTGATTAATTCGGACACGTTTAGATTAGGAAGTAGGTTGAACACATCCTGCAGAAGTTTATTAACATATCAAGATGTGATGCAAAATCATTTCTACTTGGAAGACAAGTAAGATACAACATTCTCTGAGTCAGACAACTTGAAAATAATATTGTGGACCAAATGACACAAACACACCACTTATTCAAGTATTATGGAATAAGGTAACAAGAACAAAGAAACAAAGACCATAACAAACTAAACATTCATCAACAATAACACTAAAAGGAAATCACTCAGTAAATAACAGTAATGACAAAATAAAAACTAATACCTGGAGATGATAAAGAATTTCGTGGTTTAATGGGAGTTTCCCTTCAATGACAAGGTCCAGATAGTCCCGGATCTCTTTTAATCTTGCATCCAAACCCTTCAAAGCAGAAAGTTTTCCAGTGACCTGCACAAGACAACGATTTCTAAGACTCTTATTTCCTTCAGTTATTCAACAGAATGTCATCAATCAACATTTTCATCAGTAAATAAAAAGGATTAAGGTTTTAATAGAATCTATTTTTTCTTTAAAAAAATTATGTACACTAAATGCGGGAAGGGTACTAACACAACCTCTGTAGCAAGGGTGCTGATAGTTGTGTCCTTCACATCCCTTAACAAATGCTCAACTCCTATCATAAGCAAGATGAGTGGGATTACAAACCAGTCTACATGAAGAAAAAAACCTAAATCTAGTTGGTTCAAAGCCTTGGGGGGAAAATGCCAAAGACTTCAAGCCCATTGTTAAGTATGGAAAAAAAAGAACAAAAGAAAGAACTCAAATTAAATTAATAACTTTCATGATACAATCGTACCAATTTCTTCAACTTCATGAGCAGCAATTTCAGAAGGAACATGCACAAACACCTTCTGGCTTTTTTGTGTCGCGTTCTGCATGTCATGAATAATAAAAATATTAACAAAACTGTTATCTCCCCAATATTGTTGTCCCTTTGGAAAGTGGAAATGGATACAAACATGTCAGATATATCTTCAACATACATCTTTAACCTCCTCAACCGCATAATAGGCTTTAGTGGGTATCCCAAGCTCTTTTGGCTGGACATCGATAATTACTAAAACAGGAGTTGGCACGTAGCTGTGTAGCAAGAAGAAAAATCGAATATTATCGAATATAGATGGTAATCATTGTATTAAAAAAGAAAATACCATGATATACAGTGACTCATAAAACAAAAAGGAGCACTGAAAAACACAGGTGTGGTAAAAGAAAACCAGTGATTTTGACAAGAGAAAGATGATGCACATGCATAGAGTTTGAGTTAGTTACTGTTCAAAATGTAATCATAAGGCCGCTATAAACCAAGATCGGACCATAGTTAAACGGGTGGTAGAAAAAAGTGAAAACTTAGAAAAACTAAGGAAAGGTGGGAGTATGTTGTTATCAAGACACATTGCAACAAGTCGTGACACCAATCAGAAACACAACGGAAATTCCAGAGTCACCCAGAGTAATTTATTTCTTGTATAGGACTGTTAGCTCCAAAACATGGATAACAATATGTTGAGGTTAATCACATTAGCAAACAATGAAAAAGCATCGTTGGCAAGATTACAATATTTTGGGAGAAAGCAACTGCTGTAATTGATGATGCTTCAGAAATATCATAATGCATTTTCTGTAGCGTATCCAAGCATAAGTGTATTTCAGAGATGTCACGTCAGCTTTACATGAATTATACAAAGTTTCTTCCACTAACTCCTTATCAAACTTAAAATTTGGATTGCAATCACCCAAAACCTCTTCAGAAATAATACGGTTAACACTAATTTCGGGCATGACCACAGAATACACAAGGCTGAGAAAATATTTTACTCAGAGAAAACAGCTCGGGTAGAAAAGAGCCTCCACGAGAGAGTTATTGCCATGGTATCCTAGAAATAGAAGAACAAACTTTGGAAAAAAGAGAAGTTTAACGAATGATGCATAATACACCGAGTACCAAAGAAAAGATGAGAATATTTGACAAGAGCGAAAAATTAAATGCAAAACTACCAAGGCTTGAGTTTAGAACATAACTATTCTCTAGCCTCTAGGTCAGATCAAATAGTTTCCATCTGAGCACTGATGGAAAAAGCAAGGTATAGGCCATGTGTGCATATCACATTCTAGATGGCACTCTAATGTATTCTAAAAACAAGCTTTCGAACAATTTTAGACAGACAAAGCTTCTACTACAGTATGCCCCCACGGAAATTGCTTAGACTCCATGTCTGTTTTTGTTTCATACATGGAAACGTCAGGAAATTGGCAAAAATAAAGATCTGTTCATCAAACACTTGCTAATTAAAAAAAGAAAAAACCTATGTTCCTCCAAAAGCCAGAAATCTTACTCATTAAATAGCCCATGAATAGATAAGTCATTCTCCCTGAGCTTGGGACCAGTGCTATACCATCCAACCACGTGCTCCTTTGCTGATACGTTTTTAAAATTATCGAATTAAAATTAGGACTCACAAAATAGCTAATAAGAATTTGGGATAATGGCATATCACAAACCATTAATTCTTCTGAACATGGAAAACATTGATTCATGGTAGTTATGATCAAGAAACCAGATGCTTGGGTCCCGATCTTCTTCTTCAAAGGGAACTGCATATATCAGCCAAATGGAAATTGATTAGGAAAGCAAGGCAATATGCAACTCGGGACAAAATATACCCTACTAGAGTTGGAAGATCATTTAGGACTGACTAAATTTGGAAATCCCAACAAATCAAACATTCGTTGTGTTTTAAATTTTGCCCATACCTTCTCAAAACTCAACTGTGCAAAATTACCACAAGTATACTAACATATATTTAGCAAAGTTGGATTAGAGAGAGAGAGAGAGTGAAGAAAATAAACATGCAGACAAGAAGACTCGAGAACTAACATTTAGTGAGTAACCCAAGCGTTGCTGCAAGAAATTGAACCATAATCTTAAATTTTGGACAAAATTACGAAATTGACATTGCCCAATGTCGGTCAAATGCATACATAGAAAGAAGTTAAAAAATCTTGGAATGATCGTTCCTGATACCAGTTTCAGGCCTTGAAGACTAAGGAACTCTCTATTTCCCCACTAACAATCAAATGATGTTATGGAAGCTAATCCTATAAAAACAATGCTCTTCAGAGTGCTAACTGCAGCCATTCATCCGATCATTCTATTATCTTCCCAAAAGAGTATGAACACAGCCCAAAACATAAACCCTGAGCAATACTCAGGGGCTGCAATTATCATCCACCCAATTCGACCCCTACAAAATTCAATAAACAATTCTTCCAACAAATGACATTTCATAACTCTACTTAAGCTCCAAAAAAAATATTATCACACATAAAAACAAGGCCCAAAAATTAAAAATCAAAAATAAAAAACCAACAGTCTATAGTAAAAAAAAAAAGGCCAGATCTGAAACATCTACCGGCGTAGCTGTTGGTTACATCAACCGTGCCCTTAAAGAAAGAACCGAGAAGAACTCCGACGACACGCTTCCTGGTATCACGTGCCACGCGATTGTAGTGGTCGACGATGCTCAGCAGCACCAGCGGGTGCACCACCACCTTCTCAATCGGCCGCGACGAAATTTGCTGAGATTTTATCACGTCCATTTCTCGCGATTCTCTGCTCTCTTGTTCTTCTCTATATTCTAGGGCTTTTAGGGGGAATCTGGTTTCAATTTCTTGGGCGGAAAGCTATGTTGATGCTTGTGGAGTCATGGTTGGAGGGACGACGCCGATTCAATAATGGTGTAAGCTCAGACAGAATTTTATTGTTCATCAGGCCCAATAAATATTTTGGGCCGTCGGGGCCAGTTAAAGAATATGTCCAACTCCTTTTCAAATCATCTCTTCCCTAATATTTATGCTTATAAAAATATAAAATAATTAAAAAAAAGCTCAAAAAATAACAATTGACTGGAAATATATTCCAATCTATTACAATTTGCACAAAATTATACAAAAAAAATATATACTTTATATTAAATTTTGATGTAAATACTCTCATCACTTGCCAACACTTGCTAGTTTTACATTAAACACGAGCATCTTTAACTGTTCTCTCTTCTAGCATATCACTAAATGTATCATTCTAAGGTACTCTGAATACATCTTGAACGACAGTAAGTAAACTAGCTATTTTTTTCTAATTTATTATACTTCAAAATAGTATACACAAATTATTGCATTTTTTATATTTCTTTAGAGTCTTTTCCAAAATTTAGTGTTGAAAAAAAAATCATTAAAGAAAATAATTATGTGTATACGAACTGATTCTACTATAGTTATTACGAACTGCCAAACACGGCCACATGGATGGAAAACCACCACTTGATTACTGACCATATCGATATTTACGGAAAAGGAGACAATAAGAACGATGTTTCATTTAATTATACCAATCAAGAAACAGGACTGAGAAGGTAAGGACAAACAAAAAGAGCAAAAGAAAAGTTCGGCTGCCGCTGTTTCGTTGAATGGCTTGTGATAATTCTTTGTTTCCAAGCTCAACATTTTTTGTTGCTTCAATTGCCTGTAAAATTTGAAATAATAAAGCATCAATTTCGACCGCATCTATCAAACTGATCATCATCGAAAACACTGCGTTAGCACGAGTCAGATATTAGATACATCTAGTGTGAAGGGAAATGGTTTCTCATAGGATGAAAATGAACTTATACTTACTGACCTGCTCGTATAGATACTCTATTTGTTGTGCCTGTTGCAATACATGAGTGGACATGAGATGGTTCAGCGCACTTATTTCCACCATCTTTGTCTCAGTTACTTGAACAGCATCTAACATGCTGGCCAACTCTACCTGCAGAAACAGGTACGAATGCAGAAAGAAGCTTTAAAGTGAATCATTATACAACTTTATCATGCCGTTTCACAAGGAAAGTTTAACTGGTCAAACACAAAATCAATCACCTGGAGGGTGCGTGTCTCATCATCCAATAGTTGTTTATGCATCCTAACTGGATCAGTTTGAACTTCATCAGGCTGTCTTAATTCTAAATTACTTCCATCTCTAGGTTCTACAAAATTAGAGTTCTCAGTAGCATCAGCTGGGACAGCCACCTTCGGTTTTCTTCTAGGTGTCACCCGGTTGATGGCTTCTTGGAAGCGCAATGCTCGGAGCTTATCAAACTGCGATGTCACTGAATGAAGTTTTTCACTTAAAATTAACACCTGCGTGAGGAACATGTGGTACTTGACATGTCGAAAAGTATATCATAGAACAACTGCAAAGAAATTATGTATTATGCATTCAATATAAAAGACCCTAGAATCAACATTTGGGTAGTCGGGTTTTACTTTAAGATGCAGATACTTTTTTGTTCAGAATATTGAAACCAAAAGGGAAAGAAAAGCTATTAGGCGCCACAGCACCATGCACCATGGCATTCTATCTGACTTCATATGATCAAATTCCAGAGTAGCTAACTGAATACCAGGTTTAGAAAGAAATCTAGGAATGCCAAAATGATAAGTACTTCAAGGCTGCAATCAGATACTCCTTGGGTAAAACGTAAATAAAGAAAAGTATGTTTCCTGTACAATTATTAATAAAGATCCTGAAAGGTAAAAAAAGGCTACCAGACAGTAATGAATTAACATGCTTTTTTATTTCAACTAACTAATATTAACTGATCAACCAAATACACCAATGTTGGGGTGTTCGTTTACCCAAAACTAGAACGCTGGGTTTGAATCAAACTACATGGGTGGTAAAAAAACTCGAGAAAAAACTCGTACCACTCCATGTTTGTGTGCTATAGTATCAATATTTGAATTATCAGTTCTGATACTAAGCCATCCCTTTGCATTTGCTTCCTCCTTGTTTATGCTATTTTTGAGAACATCTATTCTCTCTTTACATGTTTTAACGAAAATTGTAACCTGCAAACGTAGAGTCGGTAAAAAACGTGCAGGCAAACAATACCACCAAGAAAGATACTATCAGACAGCACCTGGCACCACACATTAGTTAAAGAGAATATAAAAAAGTCTGGATACCACAAGAACTCAAACTATGTCATTATGTAATCAGTTAAAAAACTGATACATGTTACGAATATATCACAAGCTATTGATCTCCACTCATTTTGATGCAGGAAAGCTTTCTATGTATCCTCAATTACAAGTTAAAACCACCCAAAATTTTAATATTTGGTTCGAAAAGCTGCGGAAATGAGTTGATGGATGCTTGGAGAAAAGCGAAAAGGCATGGTACATATAATGCATCTGAAGATTGGAGAATACGAAAGAATGCACAATCGAGTTCTCTATGTGAAAGTGCATGTGGCATACACAAATGGAATCAATCCAGAGACCAATACTTGAGACAAAACATGAAAAGTTGTAAAAAGAAGAGAAACAACATGAAATGATATTAGACAATTGAGCTATACAGATACAGATGTTTTGATTCAAGGGAGGTGACCGTTGGTTGAACATTGAGGACTAAATTTAACAGGGAATTCTAAAGATGAAGTTGAAGTCATGGGAAATGAACCACAATCATTAAAAATATGTTTTCACATCAAAAGGTGATTGAGTTCACAAAATTCTTTAAAGTAAAAAAACCAAAAACAAAAACATGAAATGTATCACCTCATGTTCAATGCTATCTCTCTCTTGTTCTGTGGTACGGTGTGGATCAACATAATCCTTCTTATGCTTCATCAAGAACTCCTCCAAAGTTCTGATACTTTCAAGCTAGAGGATAAAGGGTCAAACGAGCATCAAGTAACAGTCAGACATATAAGTCGAGAGAAATATGTTAACGATGCAAAGATAAAACATGGTCTTCAAAACTAAATGCATACCGTAGTTACTGCAGCTTTTGTAAACGGCCCTCTGTCCGGATTTTTGCGCATTATAAAAGTTGCCATCATTGCCGCGGTTTTGGACTGCCAATTAAGATTTAGAACTAAAATCATCGTCGACCAAGGGAGAAGGATTTTTCCAAAAAAAAAAAAACAATATACAGAAAAATGAAAAAACGTTGGACGCGAAAAGAAGGAACCTCGGTATATCCAAAGTTGACCGCCGCTCGGTGGACGGCATCTTTGAAATCTTCCGTCCTATCTCTAACTCTTACTACTTTTGCCATGGTTTCACCGTTTCAGATCCGATTCAAGAGAAAGAAGTGATCGAAATTCTGCAAAAATACACAAAAAAATAGCGCCGATATTTCTTAACATCGGATGAAACATGAACAAAAAACGTAATCCGACAGGTTATGGGATCACTCGCTGCCAATTATCCCATATCCTCTCTAATACGGTAGACATGGTAATGTAATTTAATGCAAATCGTACCTTTTTATCTCGATCGAGAAAATTAGTAATCCGGATTCCGTCGAGGCAGGTGAAAAAAGACGTCGACCGTCGCCGGAGGTTGCTGCGTTTCCCAGTTCTATCCGCCCTCATTTACCATTCGAAGCATATTATGTAGAGCGTACCATAAGGCTTCGCTGGACTAAGTGACCGACTCTTTGTAAGATCCTAATTTAGTTTGAACATGTTACACGTCTCACTAATATTTATATATATATATATATATGAGACGGATCAATTCTACCGATATTTACAATAAAAAATAATATTTTTAACATAAAAAAATAATATTTTTCATGGATGATCCGAATGATCTATCTCATAAAATTCAGCCTGTGAAACAGTCTCACATAAATTTTTGAAATTTAGTTTATATTTAAACGGAAGCACGTTGTAATTTTGGAAAATATAAAATGAAAATGGAAAATCACACAGAAAAAGAGAAAAGGTGGGATAGAATCTGGGACTTCATGCTTAAGAATTATATGTTATCTATTTAGTTATATATGTCTTGAAAATCTGATATTTTATTAATATATTTAATTATAAAAATAAATAATGACACTGAGACTTTCGACTTTATTAAAAAAACTTAATAAATAGTAACAGATTATCATGGGAGAAAATTAAGAGCATGAAATATTTATAATCCGACGTATTTTATTAATGTCGTGTGATCTCTTATGTTAAATTCTTTCGGTTATATTTTTTTTTAAAAAAAAAGGGAATCGAGTCACAATTCTTAAAAAGACTCAAAATAGATGACAAGACCTCCTAATTTTGGGCGTTGTCGATTTCGAAACCATGAAATACGACACCATGTGCTACATAATTGGAAGATTTGTTGCAACGTAAACAATCAAATTTGAGCCATGCGCCCAAGCATTTTTCACAAAGAGATGGAAAAATGGAGAAGTATTGCAAATGAAATTGAGCACACCAAGAGCATTTGTTTCCACAATAACTATGACCAATGGTGTTGCCTTGCAACAAAACCATCAGCTCCGTTCCCAAATTCATAATTAAGAAGTAATTTTTCAAGTCTAATTTCATATTACATAAAAGTTCCAAGTTTATGATAATACGTCGGGTTCGATACCCAATTATAATACTTTTATTCTCGATCAGAAAAATAAATCCAAGATATTTAATGTTCTATCGGCGTTGAGCTTCCAAGAGTACTTTAATTAGTGGGTTTGATAGGTTGACGTTTAAAACTATAGTTGTAGAATTATGTAGGAATACCATAAAATTTCAAACAAGACTCTAAGCGTGAACTAAAATAAATGTATTTTTAACGGTACATCTATTCAATCAAATGAAAAAAAGAATTATAAATCTGCAAAAACATGGTAAGTACTAGAATCCACATCAATAAGCCTCACCGCAGAAATTGCTGCTATAACTGATATAAATCCAAAAAACAAGACATTTAGCCAATGCCAACTCTTCTGCAAGGATGTAAGCTTATTCTTCTTGGCAACAAGATACATGTGGTTCGCAAGAATAAACGTGAGAGGGAATGTGCTAATAGCTCCCGTAAGACTCATGAAATCGCCCAAGAATGGTAGCAAGGCTGCAACGAAGGAGGTCATCCCTAGGTAACCGCCCCTGATTAAGATCCTGAAAGACAAGTTGCGTAAAGCAAGCGCGCTTCCTTTGATCCCATATTTTGTGTCCAAGTATTCATACATCGGGCTCGCAAAAATCTGATAGCCAAAAAATGGTGATTCTGAAGTCAATATACATAAATCCTAATGATTTCGATAAACTGGTATAAAAGTTCTTGATTTTGGTCTTATATTGTACTGGTAGACTTAAAAGAGGTATGTTTTGCATTGAAAGGTGTAAATGTAAGGTTATATAAAGGCAATTCAAGGGTGCTTTGATATAAAGCCTCAAAACCGTAAACTTGAAAGAGGTATATTTTTGCATTGAAAAGGTGTAAATATAAGGTTATACAAAGGCAATTCATGGGTGCTTTGGTAGCCGGGCTTCACTTCAGGGGGTTTCGATTTAATTTACCTTGAAATGTTTTCACGATATGTAAAATGGGTCAATCAAGATAAAAATAGAAAAGGGATGACGATGAATACATGTAAAGCAATGATTGTCTGCAAGAAAGCTGAAATATTAGCAAAAGCCTTGATCCAAATTGGACCATTAACATTGTTGAGCAAGTAGGCTGATGTGTTGGAACCATAAGCCCAGTATCCCATAAAGGTCACTGCATACATTGGCAGAACTCCAAGTGTGAACTGAAAATACAGAGCCTTCATCATGTTCTCAACAACAGGTTTTCTCACTGTTGCCTGTCAAAAAGATGAATAAACGTAAGAGTTGATCAAAAACCGAATCTATAACCTCTAAAAAGATTTTTTGGCGAACTGAGAGCAATTTAGACACCAGCAAGTCACATGTAAAGTCTCCTAGAAGACCCTACTGTTAATTACACATGCTATTCATACGGAAAGTTCCTCATTAATTTTCTGTCTTACCTGTATTTCAGGAAGCATTCCAGTATTGAAGGCAAAAACGAGATTTGCAGAAGCACCAATGGTCGTAAAAATCTTGTCTGTGACTGATCCTGGAATTTTGTAATCCCTGGGAGGAGCTTCAGTGCCTATTGCAAATGAATGGTTTCCTTATCACAAAATTAAAATGAATTCTGCTCTGGGAAACTGGATTTGGTACATCTTAGCTTAAGAAATGTAAACAAGAAAATCAGGATAGTATACCATCTTTAAGTGCCAGTGCAAATCCTATGATGATGTATACCAGACTAAAGAACGTTGAAAATGCCAACCATACACGCAGTGCTGACAAGTGGGGTATGGCCATGGCAAACAGAGCACAGGCTAGCCCCGCTATGGTAATGGCATATGGAAGTTTCATGGAATGATCACCATGGAAAAGAATATAAAAAGCCTGTGAACCATAAGAATAATAAAATCAACTAAAGCCTCGAGATCTTTATCAGAAAATCCCAGTATCTCAAAATTCATGGCATCGATAGGTATCATACTTCAAGATTTTGATGTTAGAGCGCCACAAGTATAAATGCAGAGATAAAAGTCAGATACGGAGTAATTGAGAAGACTATCCTCCAAACTCAAACATGGGACTTTGAAACAACAAAAGTAATAACGTACCTTAAAAGCCTGACCAGCTAAAATGATAAATCCAACATTGATCATGAAGAGATTCACATACTGCAGTGCCCATGTCAGACAATATGCCTTTCTACCTATAAAAACAAACCTTAGAATGTTCTACTCTGTGAGAAAAGGGACTGGAGAAATGATTCGACTTCTTTTTATCATCGTTACATGTTATTTGTGCTTACCGTATATAAATCCTGCAAGGTCTCTGTATCTGATATGCCTCTTTCCTCCGAACTCATGAAGCTTGGCAACAAGAGCATTTGCATACAAAGATATTGCTGTTGCAAGGATAAGTCCTACCACACCTCCTATCCAACCCAACGGAACCATGACAGTGCCAGAGTACCCCAGCACATAGGCACTGTTGATTCCAGTAGTGAGAACAAATCCCACTTGAAACCATGAATCTACAAACAAGAACAAATCCCACTTGAAACCATGAATATACACTAACATAACAAGGACAATAAGCCAATAGAGTAAAATAAAACACATCACCGACGTTACAAGCCATCAGAACAAAAATCAATAGATGAGTTCAGTTCAAAGGTAAATCATCACATTGATGTTGAGGGATGAACAGTTCCATTAAAAGTACACTGAACTTCAGCATTTTTTTAACATATTTTGAATGAATTTTGTTAAGATACACATTAAAGTCTACGTCATACGTGGGACAGGTAAAAGATTTAGAATACAACATTTTAAACCAACCAATTTTCCAGTATTAGGTAGAAATTTTTAATATATCAAACATAAGGCTAAACAAATTAAAGCTCAAATCTGATCAAATTTTCCCGATTGAAAAAGTTGGAAAACATAACATCCTCAGAATAGATAGATGCTTACACATGCAAAGTAAAAATCACAAATAAACATATCCAACAAACTCAAATCAAACCCAGAAAGTCACTAAATCTTTTTTATTTCCGAAAGAATCCGAAATACACTGAGTGAAGGAAAACCCTTTCGGCAATCAACGTTTCCTCTAAAATACTGATTCTAATACTTAACCAGCCACTGTAGAAAGCTTGTTGATTTGGCACCATTAAAAAACATGTATGAAAATCACAATAACTTAATTCGCTGATGGAAAGCCCATGAATGAATCGGAGTGTGAAGTTTAAAAAAAAAAAAGGAAAAGAAGAAAAAAGGATTGAATAAAAAAGAACCATGGCTGATTTGGTGGGCGGTGTCTGGAATTTCGACGGCCAAATGATCATCGGAATAGACCTTTCCCGCAGAGGCGGAGTTCCCAACGACGCCGTCTCCACCTTGGCCACCCATTCCCAGCACCACCTCACCGCCTTCTTATCCTGCTCCCGATAGCAGTCCAATGACCTCCTCCTCCTCTTCGAGTATTACCAAAGCCAACCCTTCTTCTTCCTCTCTTCTCTCTTCCACTATTTATTACTGACCAAAAAAACAAGGCAATAAATCAAAAAACCCGAAGTAGTTTGCCGAGATCGAATGTACCTCCGTACTTTGAGAGAAAACGAGAGGGGGAAAATTGAATTTTTATAATTGGCAATTAATTTCATCTGAGGTTGTCGAGTTCTTCGATTGAATTTTTTATTTATGTAAAAATCAAAGCATTGATTGGTTACTGGTTAATTAACAGTCCCCATCAAACCAAACAGTTGATTCGTTACCGTTAAATGGGGGCCGTTTATTAGATTTGGGGCTGAACATGATTCCTCGGGATTCATTGCCACGTGGAGATTGTTGGCCCCGGGGGAGACGCGAGTGAATAGAGGATTATTTATAATTTTGTTACATCTCAACTATGAAATTGCATAGCTTCTTAAAAAAAAATTGTTCAGGCATTCAATTGTCTTTTTTTTTTTTTTAATGATAATCAAAGTTATTTCAACAAATTCATTTATTTTGGTGTATTTATTAAATTAAAATGTGTCATATTTATTATTTATGTGTGCCAATTCATTACTTGATATAAAATCAAATTAATTGTCATGGCTTCGTTTTGTCGATGCGCTACAAAACGTTTAACTGTCCTAAACTTGCCGTAATCACACAAGAAGTTTCACCTAAAAAACCGCATGGATATTTCGTTTAAACCTAGCTATCACACCTGGTTCTGATTAAATTTTTGGACTTCAATCAATTGATATTGTTGTTTTTATTTTCTGAAATATTAATAGTTTCATGTGGTTTTAAAAAATAGTTTTGTTTGCTTGAGATTTTACAATATAGTATTCCTTAATTTTGAAATCTTAAAATACTCTTTTTCCACGTGTTTATCCATTTTAATCAATTAATACAACTTAGTGAGATAAAAATTTATTTTTAAAAACAATTATAATGAATCGTATAAACGTAATTTTTTTAGAGATAACTTAAATTTCAAATCTGGTTCGGAAGTTGGAACTTATCTCGTGGGAAAGTGGCATTTATTTAGAGCGCTCAATCCAGTAATTCAATATAGAGATACTAATGGGTGTTCGAGTTGATGGAGTGAAACAGCGTTTAGTCAATAGTCAGAAGTTCAATTCTCTTTATTAATACGTTTTCAGAGAGCTTGTTACACAAGATTTGCCCAATACGGGTTACTTGACTAAAGTGATTTGCAGGCTATTGTGTTAATACAAGTATTTACTCCAACATCAAAAGATAACGGATATGAGTTCTCACTTCATCAAAATATATCGATATCATACTAAAGATATTTATGGAGGAATCCAAGATATGGTATCTACTAATGTTAAAGTCTTTGTGCCCTAATACCGAAGAAGAGATACAAATTATGACTCATATTCATTATGAATCTACCATTGGAAATAATAAACATGGTATGGTGTATACTCGACCTGATATAGTTTTTGCCCTCAGTATTGCAAGTATATATTAGTTTAACCACGGTCCATTGCACCGGAAAATCTTAAATGATATTCTCGAATACTTGAGGACGACTAAAAATTTATTCATAGTATTTATTTTATTCAAAAATAGTTGCACATTTTTCAATACTCACTTAGCTAGAGGATAAGGTAAAACCCCTATATATTAATAATTTATAAATTAATAATATATCTAAAACAATATATTCTTTTGGTCTCGAATTGAGAAAATATGCTAAATTAATAATTTTGATAAATTAATAAGATAATAAAATTTCAGAAGAACCAAGTATAAAACTATGATCTTTTTAATATCATAAATAATAATTCTCTAAAATTACAAACATAAGAAAATTTTAGTGAAATAGAATTATATATGTTTTTATTTATATTAATTCAGAAAAATTGATCCGTGCATTGATGAAGCAAAATAAATTTTTATGTAATTCAATTAATGTTTGTCGAATAAAAAATTATTATTTTATCGATTAATTAATAACTCTTTAAATTAATAACATTTCATGGCCTCAAAATTATTTATTTATAGAGTTTTTAATATATTAGTAAAACAAAAAAAATTACAACTAAATGTAAAAATGGAAAGAAGAATCGGGAAGGAGATAATATGAGCTTAAATTAAATGAATGCGGTATATTTCATGAAAATGAATGCTCAAGTAAGTTATGTTAGATTATATTTAAATATTAAATACGGTAATTTTTATTTCTCAAAGTTAATAGAGAATAAAAAAAATATTTAATTAGAATAAATGATATTTTTATAATTTATCATAATTTTCATTACTAAAGTCAAATTTAACCGGGAAAATATTTTTATTTGGACCGACACATTGGAACTTGCAAACTAAGAATTCGAAATCACAAAAACACCCCCAACATTTTTGCTATTGCGGAAATTAACCCCATCTAGCATCACTGCTTGGATACAACGTGTTTCCCGTTTCGTTAATCGATTGAATCCGATGGAAGAGTCCTTCGCCAATCTTCCCTCCAGCCACTTGCTAGGCTCTGTTCCGGTACGCATTTACTGTTGTCTAGCTTTTCTTTTTTCTTTTTCTCCTTTATGCTAGAAATTTTTTTATAGGCTACGTTATGGAATTATTTGATCGAATCTGATGTGGTTGAGATATGGATATCGGTGTTATGAATTTATTACTATGTTTGGGAGCTCCGAGAGCTTGAAAAATTGACGAAATCTCGTATTCGTTTGCGAGGACTACTTTTATTGTCAATTTTGGGCTGGTAGTCGTGGCTGTTGTAATTAACTAATCATTAGCCAACAAGAATTTGGTGTGCTTTGATGATTAATTCAAAATCATGATTACAAATGTTTGGAAACCAAATTGAATCAGCTGCCCAGCTGATATTTTAGATGAAATTATAGTTCCATGTTAAAAAAATTTGCAGGCTGTTGTTAGTGGAGACCAGAAGACCACCAATAAAGAAGGTATGAGCTTCTATATCAAAGATTCTGTTTTTGATGAATCTTGACCACCAAAGTTTATAATTTCCATTTTGAAACTCTATGTAGTTCCTGGTGCAAATTTGCAAATATTTCCTCCCAACAACGGTGGAGGTGGGGGTCAGGGTCAGGGATATCAAACTGTAGGTGGTGTCAGTGGTGAGAATTTTTCCTCATCAACTCTTTGATGGCAGTTATTTCACAGGGATCAGAGTGTGTTGAACTGCAGCATTTTGCAGTTATGTCTTTGTTGAAATTTGATGGTGTCTGTGTTCTGGTAGTGAAGATTAAAGCATTACTTTGTTTTCTATCATCCAACAAAATCCCTCCACTTTTATTAGCTTCTAATTTTACCGATTATGCAAATACATATTTTCAAACGACGATTCCTGGGTTGAAGTAGGAATTTGAAAGCGGTTGTATTCTGTAAGTTCTTCGTTATGGTAGAATAGCTAAAAGAATATTAGAGGACTACAAACTGTGAATTGTCACTGATTGGATAAAGTAGGTGGATAGGCAATTAGATGTGAGATGCCTGGAAATAATAGAGAAGGGACTGAGATACATTCTACCAGTCCCCAGTCCTTTCTTGAAAGCATGACCTGGTGGTACTTTCACTAGTCTCCTTTCTAAAGATCGAGGAGCACCAGGGTGTTAGCTCCTTCATCCGGGTGTTTTTGCAAGTAAGGCCTGCTATGCCATCTGTAAATTCTGAGCTTTCATATAAAATATTGATTTCTATTTCAAGAGGAAACTGCCCTGCTTCTTTTTCTATCCGCAAATCACCAAATTCTTGAATAATTTTCTTTATCATTTAAGAGTACAACACATTATCAACCCAAAAAAGTAAAAAAATGTCTCATTGTGTGGTGTTTACCAAGTATTATGGAATTGACCCAAGGTGATGTAATTCTTCTTTTCATATGTGGGACTTTTTTTTTTATTAACGTGGGACCATTCACATAGAAAGTTGAATAATATGATTCACGCATCTCTCTCTCTCTCTCTCTCTCTCTCTCTCTCTCTCTCTCTCTCTCTCATGTGAGCCATGTGTAGTATTCAGTCACAAAATTTCGCACCAACTTTGTTTCACCTACAATCTACATCTTACACTGGAAATGGAATCATGAACAGTAATGGTAAAATCTATGAATTCAAGTAAAAGTATAGGGATCAATCTACCGGTTTTCAGGTGAGTAAATCTCATACAGGTTTTAGCGAGAATGGAATGTGTCACTTAAGATGTGTGGTGATTTTTTTCCTGTTGAATGCACAATGTTAATTTGCTGTTAGTTCTATCTTTCTCTTATCTCGTATTAAGGAACTCACATATTACTCTTTTTGCGTGATGTTTGTATCAAAGGCGAGCTTTTCTCATGTGATAATGATTCTTAGATATTTGCGTGGATGATGCATCCATAGTTATCCCAAGTCCTTTCTAAGTGTTAAACTGTTAATAATTGAATAAGTTAATGATTTGAGCTAAAGGATCTTGCTTGTGCAATTTAATTATGTACTAAGGCTAATGGTTGTAGATGGTGGAGAGCAGCAACAAACAAACTGGAAAGGATTCTTTAACATCACTTCCTGCTCACAATATTTCAATGTAGACACAGATATTGTGTTGAACAGATTGATTAGTTCTTTATATCCTACCACTGGAGATTTTGTCAGCAAAATTGATGCAAACCCTGATCTGTAAGTTTTATGGTGATTGTATATGCTCTTATTGACATTCTTTTGATACTTAATTTTATATAACTTCTTTATCTAAAACTTTGTTCGTTTTTCCTCCCAAGTCTGAAATGAATCAAGCCTCATATCGTTCCCTGATCCCATTCTTTTCATGGGAATGGGCTTACTTGCCTTGTATAGATATTGATGCATATATAATGTGAGTGCTGAGAAAAAACTAAATATTTTGTTGGATTGCACATGATATGATAATTCAAAAAATTGCACCGGTTACTTTTCAACTAGTTTTCTACTTTAACCTTAAATTAAGATACAAGTGTATGTGAACAGGATAGGAGCAAATTTAGGAATGCTTGTTTATAGATTAATAAAATTATTAAATTGAAAATGGCCATCGACCAAACTATTTGGCATTGGTCTCAAGTATTCTTCCTGGGAGAACATATTTTTTTGCTGCGTCAAATAATCCAGTTGATTGGAAAAAATTCCCTTGTAAAATACTGAGGAACAACTTTAGCTTGATAGTATTACTCCTGTTGACTGCAACACTACCTGAGACAATGATGGGCTGAGATAAAATGCCACGGAACATAACTTTTTTGTAGTTTATTAGGAGCCTATCTCTAATTTCTTCTTGTTTCTGTTCAAGTTTAGTATAACTGAAACATTTTTTTATCTGTTTCCATTTTATTCCAAATGCCTTTTACAATGGAACTCAGAGTATTTTGTCCAGTCAACGAAGATATTTGAATTGACATGTGGTGTATAATTGATGAGTTTTAAGTTCACTCTCTTATATTTCTCCCCATGTGGGCATGTAGATTCCCAGCTTGTCATATTCTACAATAGCAATAAGAAGATATATTAATCGGGACACTTTGACAACGATCCTCTCTAATTTTTTTTTAAAAAAGGGAAAGTTGTTTGATGAAGAATGTGGTCCTTTTCCATTTCTGATCGATCAGACTCATCTGGAATCCTTACTATTTATCATATTTCAGTTACGGTCTTGTCTGGATCTCCACAACATTGGTTTTTGTGATTGCTTCCCTCGGAAACTGTGCCACCTACCTAATGCAAAGAAGCAGCAGCCAAATTTCGTCATGGACCTTTGATGTCAACTATTTAAATGTGGCTGCAGGATCCATATATGGTTATGCGCTCATAGTTCCACTCGCGTACTACTTTTTGCTTCAATATATGGGTTCAAGTGCCAGCCTTGTTCGCTTTTGGTGCTTGTGGGGATATTCCCTTTTCATTTTTGTCTTAAGCTCTGTAAGTATAAATGGCTATCTTATAGGCATGAAATTCAATCTTACGCATTCTTATTGCAAGTCATTTATTTGCCAATGTATTCAGAATGTGATGTGACATTTTTTTTGGGTACTTCCAGTTTCTGCTGGTTATTCCAGTTGAATTTTTGCGATGGACTATAATATTAATTGCTGGTGCTGCATCATCGAGCTTCGTTGCTTTCAACCTCAGATCTTATATTCAGAGTAGCCAACTCACGATTGTGGTCATTTCTGCATTCGTGCTGCAAATGGGCTTGTCAATCTTTATCAAAATGTGGTTCTTCGCTTAGCTACATACTGGTATGGTTCGCGGACGCTAGGCTGTGCATTCGTTACTGGAAGAGAAAACTGTAAAAATAATTTTGTTTTATATTTTTGGATGGAAATGTTACTACTTACAACCTTTGGCTTGTAGACTGTAATTTGTTGGGTGTTAATATTCTAACAACCGAAATAGATAAAAATGTGTGAAAAAAGGGTGTGTTTGAATGTGCAATTAACAAATACTTGGTGATATCAGTTATGTTGTTACAATAGTGGGGAGTTTTGTCCTGCTGGTTTAGTTCATTTAGTTGGTGTGTAACAATATTGTAAAATCTTTTGGTTTTTGTGGACTTTTATTGACATTTATTTCATAAAATTGACTTGAAATATGATCTTATAAAAGTTTTTGTGTTTTTATTTTTATAAAAAGTTTAATAACTTCTTTTGTATATATTGTTAAAAAATATGAACTGAGATAAGTATTTATTTATCCAAATTTACAATCAACAACAAATTCATAACTGGAAATGTAAGAAACAGCACCCTTGCACATTTTATTTGAATTTGTAAGATGTCTTTGAACGATCTATGACTGTCACGTGATTCATCATTTAAAAAAACTTCAAGTTTACTCAAATTCCCATCTCCTTTTCCACTTTATTTTATTTCTGTTTTTTTTTTAGCATCCGTAAATACTGAAAAGATGCGCGAGATCGCAGATTATTAGATATGTCTCAAATCAGCTCCTCCAACAAATAATCATGACAGTCTACCATTCAATTCTAACCAGACAGGATTATGTTTTGATCCAAAAAAAAAAGTTTCAGTCTCAATTCCCATTTCAGTGTTGTGAAATCGGAAGATCGTCCCCTCACTGTTCTCCCATTTCCCTCCCAGTATCCCATCTTTCTTGGTGGAGAGAGTAAAGAGAATTTTGACGTTTGCTGTTTAAAAAATCACGAAGTTTTCTTTTTTATCTGATAATTTGAATCCTTGCTTGTTGTGGAGAAAAACCCACCTCGTAGAAATTTAATCTTTGGCCAAAAAAATATGCGAAAATTCAGAGGGTGCTGGAAGAGAGATGAAAGAGGTGTTTGGCGGTCCAGGGAAAAAAAGAGGGCTGGTAATAAGGATTGGGCAGTGTATGTCTGCAGCTAGTTCTATTGGGATTATGGTTTCTGCTTCTGGCTTCTCTACTACTACGACTTTTTGGTAATTTCTTCCTTTTCTTTTCTTACCGATTTGTTTTTATTTTGCTATTTTCTATATATGGGTTGCATTGCATGCGGTTGTTGGAAAAAAAATATTACAAATAGTTTTTGGGGTTTGGTCGTGCCTACTAAAAGGAGGAAGTGGGAAGTTTTGAAAGAAGAAAAATTGAATAGAGTCTCTGTTTTTGGTGTATTCCAAATCGTCTCTCATTTAGGTAGATGAGTAACACTTAAAATTTAATGGAGACTTTCGTAGATGAATGTGAAACCTATTATGAAAATTTTCCTAAACGTGTGCAACAAAAGATTTGGATTCAAGATGTGTATACATTATTCAATTTGTTAATTTAATTTCCATGCGCGTGATCTAGGAAACATATTCCATTGATCAAAACGATTGCCAAGGTGCCACTAGATCACCGAGGGTTTCAACACAGAACTGGTTCTTATTGACATAGTTGAAATGTTGGCTCCCTCTTTCCAGTTCTGTTTGATAACTCTCCTATTTTAGCCAGAAAAATGAGTTGAGGGCCTTTTTGTATTCAGCTCCTTGATTTGACTGTATGTGCTGTGTTTTTCAGTTTGTCATGGCTGAAAAATAAAGTTTTTTCTTTCATATTTTGTGTGTGTTCTACTTCGCTTTCTCTGAAATCAGTACTGAAAGTTCAATTTCTATTTCTCTGATACTTGGCTGAAATTGAAACAACTATTCTACTTCTTGAAATTGCCTGCTTATATGATTTTGAACTCAATAATTTTGAGAGTCATGGTCAATTCTACAATTAAAAAACTTTCTGGTGTCTGAATCATGGAATTCACCCAAAGATTGCTAATCTGTTCGCATATTTTAACAGCTACTTGATTGCATCCATGGGTCTTCAAGTTTTGTGGAGCTTTGGACTTGCATGCCTCGACATACATGCTTTGAGATTCAACAAAGGCCTTCGTAATAACTTCATAGTCAGTCTTCTTGTTGTTGGCGATTGGGTGACTAACATCTTTCTTAACCTTTGTTTGAAATACTTACATACTCGTATGTAACATTATATCAGTAACATATTCTTCATTGCATTCATTTTTTTCTTGAAACAAAGGGATTATCAAATAAAACCTCTAATTATACACTTGTCATAAAGAGAGTTGTTTTCTGGAGTTTGAGTTGATTTAGGATAACACAAAAGCCTAATGCCATTTTATGCAACACACAGTGTTTGAGGGCTGGGGAATGCTGTTAATGTGAGGGTAATTTCAGTATGAGTGGAAATCTATCAAACGTAGTTTTTAGTCTATTTTTAGTTTCACGGTCTCGAAAGGCAAATTCAATTTAACATTATGTTATGGAATGTGTTACTTGATCTTTGTATGGAACCAGAATGTTGTTGGAGAATTACACCCGAAGCGTTGCCAACCACGATGATAATATAGTACCAAAAAATGCGGAATAAAATAATCAACAAGAACACAAAGATTTACGTGGTTCACCCAATATAGGCTACGTCCACGGAGCACTGCAACTTTTATAACTGAAAGAAATATTACAACAAGTGTATACACCAATACACTCAATATTTCTCACACTCCCAACCCGAGTATACCGAGAAAATACTTTCTCTAACTCACACAAGAGAATTCCCGCACTCAAGAAAAAAATACACTCTTTTTTTCTATGCACTCTCTTTTTATCAAAGCTAAAAAGTTTTTGATTTTGGGATACAATAACTGAAGGAATTGAGCTCTATTTATAACTAATTCACTCGTTCAGTTTTCAGATTATTTCGATGTGGGATAACAAATTTATTATTATTTAATTTAATGTGGGCCCCACTCCATTAAATAATAACTCACCTAACGATTCTCCCACTTGAAGACTTGATTTCAATCATGTCTTCACACCATCAGTGCAGCAGCTCATACCTCCTTTGTTAGTCCAGGAGACCAACTGAAGTCAAACACAACTTCAGTTTTTCAATGATAACAGCCTTCGTGAGCATATCAGCTGGATTCTTGCTTCCAGAGATCTTATCAAGCTTCAAGACTCCATTAACCAGATCTCTAATGATCTTCATTCCAAGGATTTGTTTTGCAGCATCCAAATCCTTCAAAGCAAATTCCTTTGATAACTCTTTCTCGAGTGTATCAATCTCCTCCAAACAAGCTCCTGCTATCAACATATCATCTACATGTATCAGTAGTATGATATAATAACCACCAAGTTTCACATAACAACAATGATCAGCCTGATACTTCAGAAAACCATCATTATTAATTACACCATCAAACTTCTTGTACCACTGTCTTGGAGCTTGTTTGAGACCATACAAGCTCTTCTGAAGTTTGCACATCATTTTCTCTTTCCCTCGTACTTCAAATCCCTGTGATTGATTCATTTCTTCATCTAGCTTTCCATGAAGAAACCTCGTCTTTACATCTAACAGTTCCAGATGTAAATCTTCTTTTACCATCAATCCAAGTACAGTCCTGATAGTAGTTAACTTTACCACCAGAGAGAAAATATCAGTGTAACCAATGACTTCTTTTTCACCTTTTACACCAAGTATTTCTTTGTACCGCTTGCTACCGTCATGTTCTAACCGGTACTACCACTTGCTATGTAAAACCTTTTTACCTTCAGGAAGTTCTGACAACTCCGAAATGTGATTGGATGACAGTGAATCCATCACATCTTCCATGGCTACCTCTCACTGTTTAAAGGTCTCATAAACATCCGATTTATTTTTCACAAAATAAACCCAAAATTTTCTGCTCAAATCATCAACAGTAGTCCCATAATACTTGAGTGATCTCCAAGAGATATCACAAGAGATGGTCCACATATATCAGTATGTGCCAGCTCCAAATCCGCTGATTTCGGTTCTCTAACCTCTTTTGAAAAGCTCACTTTTTTCTGCTTTCCAAAAAATACAGCTTCACACAGCTTGTGTTCAACGATATTTAATTCCGGTAGCTTTCCGTTTGAAACAAGCATCTTCATTCTCTACTCACTCGTATCCCCAAGCCTACTATGCCATGCCATTGGTTAAAACTCTTACTTTGTTGATTTTCCAGACAGATCCATTTGTCATCTTCATCCGGATATCACTCATACCAATTATTTCCCAAGGTTTTCCATCAGCTAGGAAAACTTTTCTGTAATCTCCCGCAATGTAATTATCGAATACATCACGATTACCAGTGGTATGAAACGAAGCTCCCGAGTCCATAACCCAAGAATCAACCGGGCTTTCCATGGATAGTAATAGAGCATCATGTACCTCCTCGTTAACAACATTAGCGTCGTTCTTTGTTGATTTACAATTCTTTTTCAAGTGACCAGTCTCACCACAGCTCCAGCATTTCACATTCTTTTCAAAGTTGCTTTTGTCTTTTCCATTTCTTGACTCGGGCCTACCATGTCATTGGTTAAAACTCTTTTCGCCACTCCTGCCCCTTCCTCTATTCTCGAGATTTAGAGCAGATCTTAATGATGTTCCTTCACCCGAATCCATCCTGCGAACTTCTTCAGCAAGAATTTGATCTCTGACATCATTGAATTGTAGCTTTCTTTTTCCAACAGAGTTGCTAACCGTTGCCCGCATCTGTTCCCAATAGTCTGGTAAAGACGTCAAAAGAATAAGTGCCCGAATCTCATCATCAAATTTACTTTCAACCGATGTCAGCTGTGAAACAATCGTGTTGAATTCATTGATGTGTTTAGCCATCGATGAATCTTTATCTAATCTTCAAGTTAAATAACTTCTTCATGAGATATACTTTATTATTTGCCGATGTCTTTTCGTACATGTCCGACAAAATGGACATCATCTCCTTCGTTGTTTTTGCCTTCGCCACGTTATGTGCCACGTTCTTCGTTAGGGTCAATCGTATTACACCTAACACTTATCGATCAAGAAGCTTCTAGTCATCATCCTCCATCTTTTCCGGCTTCTTTCCAGATAGAGGTTGATGCAACTTCTTGCTATACAAATAATAAATAATTTGTAGTCGCCAGAACGTAAAATCTGTACCGTCGAACTTGTTGATTCTGGGTCCCGATCCATCATCTCAGGCCATCTTCTCTAGCCTTAGCAAAAAATCTAAAAAATCTTTTATGACGTGGAAGATCAGACAAAGCTGCAACCACAGAGCATACTCAGAATTCTTTAGAATTTTCACAACAAGGCTCTGATACCAGTTGTTGGGGAATTACACCCGAAGCGATGCCAACCACGATGATAATATAGTACCAAAAAATGCGGAATAAAATAATCAACAAGAACACAAAGATTTACGTGGTTCACCTAATATAGGATACGTCCACGGAGCACTGCAACTTTTATAACTGAAAGAAATATTACAATAAGTGTATACACCAATAGACTCAATATTTCTCACACTCCCAACCCGAGTATACCGAGAAAATACTTTCTCTAACTCACACAAGAGAATTCTCGCACTCAAAAAAAAATACACTCTTTTTTTCTATGCACTCTCTTTTTATCAAAGCTAAAAAGTTTTTGATTTTGGAATACAATAATTGAAGGAATTGAGCTCTATTTATAACTAATTCACTCGTTCAGTTTTCAGATTATTTCGATGTGGGATAACAAATTTATTATTATTTAATTTAATGTGAGCCCCACTCCATTAAATAATAACTCACTTAACAAATGTATGGTTATTTATCAATATTACATCATTTGGCCATTATATCCTACCGAGATCATTCTTATACCACTGTGATTTCAATCCAGAAGTGGATTTTAAACTCTTAACTAATTCGTTCCTTCTGCAGGTTACAGCTACTCTATCGCTCACGGCTGCTAGCTCGTCTGCTGGTGTTATTGTCCTCTTTACCAGAGATACAAGCTTCTGTGTGATAGAGCCCAAATATTCGTGCGATATGTTTCAGATATCCATAGCTTTGGCATTTGCCTCATGGTTTCTTGTTGCCTATTCTTCATATGTCATGTTTTGGCTTGTCCCATCTTTTTGAACAGAACGAGTTGATATTGAAACTTTTTTATTCACACACGAGTGTTGTTGGCTTATTGCGTCATGTAAACAGAATGAGTTGAAATTCACATGCGGGAAATGCTTTTTGCGTGTCTGTGTATTATTTGGGGGTTGTATATTTTCGATGATTCCTAATGAACGATGTTGTAAATTGTAATCCCTTCTCCAAATAGTAGCTCTTAACTTGATACTAAAAACTTCAACTTTTCCCCTCATGCTTCTTCCAGTCTTCCTTAGTGTAATTTTTCTCCGGTGGGAAGAAGATGTGAGCCGAGGGCTTTTGGAGGGTGGAAATTTGAATCATCCCCAAAAAAACCCATTAGATTTCTCGAAATCTTCATTGTGTTTCGTCGTCAGGCATGGGTTTCCGTTTGGTTCGAGGATAGGATAATTTCAGTATACATTTGCAAGCTGCATAAATTGGTTCTTGGGCATAATCTGTCATTGCACCAATCGTTAGAATGGCTAGTATTTTTTGTAAAGTTCAATGGGAGAATTTCTAAATTTCAATTCAGAAAGTGCTAAAATCAATACTATAAGTCTATACCTTTTCTAATATCAAATGCTAAAATCAATACTATGAATCTATACCTTTTCTAATACCAATTTTGATAGAACTGATTAATTTTACCAAACTAGATTTGAAGCTCAACACACATGAAGAACTAAAATTAATTATGTTGTAAAAAATGTAGGTATTAAAATTAAAATAGGTTACACACCAAAAGCAAAGTAAAGGACCATTAAAATTAAAAAGGGTGTTCATCGATTGGTTCAGTTCGGTTTTTGATTTTTTATTTCTGTTTTTTCGGTTGTCGATTTTACAAATATATAATCCGATATCCAAACCATTTTTCTTCGGTTCGGTTCGATTTTCTACCAAAATGGTTCGGTTATTTTGATCGTTATTTCAGTTTTGATACAACTATTTAAATTAATAAGATAAATATATTGTAAAATATAATATGTTATATTTTTACATGATTTTTTAGTAAAACATTTAAATATAAAAATCTAAATGAATTACATAAACAACAATCAACTAAATGTTATTCAAAATAATTCATCATTCACTGATATCATCTAAAAATATATATAATAAAAATAAAATTATTAATTTAATGAAATTTCGGTTTTTTCGGCCGGTTCGGTTTCGGATTCGATTTTGACATATATATAATCCGAAACCGAATCAAATAAATTTCGATTTTAACATTTATATCCGAATTATAAAATTTAGTTTTCGGTTTCGATACATTATTCGATTTTTTTGGTTTGAATTTACATGAGCGTCCGAGTACTTCAACAAAAACTCACGAGAAAATATTCAGGAGCCTTTGCACACTGCGACTATTGTATTTCCAATTGCGAGTCGCCCAGTGTATGACGAAAACCGATCCTGGGTAGGTACCCGCAGCAACGTTCCTAGATCAGAATGAGTGGAGGGGCAGGAACGCCCGATTTCTTCTATAGAGAAGCTCAGCGACTGGGTTATGTTGCCCGCTCTGCCTTCAAGGTATCTCCTTTGAACCCAGTTGTGTATTATGCGCAGTTAGTGTGTAGAAATGTTATTTTCTCGTTCTTTCTTGAAATTGGTATTGGGAAAGTGCAGTTGGTTCAGATGCAGAAGCAGTACAAACTCATAACAGCTGGTTCTTCTGTTCTTGATCTTGGGTGTGCTCCCGGCGCTTGGCTTCAGGTAACCGATGGTAACACGCTCATCTCTTTTAGTTACTAGTTTCTTCATGTGTCTTGAGGACAAAATGAATGTGATTATCAGTGTTATTTTTCGCGAACAAATTTTAATGGGACAAAAAATGTAATTTAATGGGTATTATGATGATCTAGGTCGCTTGTCAAAACTTGGGCCCATTGATAAAAGGAGGAGCTGTTGTTGGGATTGACATCAAGGTAATGCCTCCATCCATTCGATTCTCTATGCTTTTGCGATGTCATTGTGTGTTATTTTGTTTAATTTGTTTTTGAGATAATAAGATGGCTCTTTAGTTTGGTGTTTTGAAAACTGTTTATCGATTTGTGGCAGGACAGAAGGTGAAGGTTCCATCTCTGTACTGTGATTCAAGGGTTAAAACTGTTTGTGCTGATGTTATGAGTTTCCCAAGGGAACAAGTTAAAGCTCTCTCTCCGCAGGTATACAATTGTTTTTTGTAGAAACGATCAATTTTCGGATTCTAATATAATTGAGTGTATTGTTTATTGTTTTCCGTTTACTGCAAATACTGTCCTTGTTTTCAAGATCAATCTTCTGCAGTTACCTAGTGTTTGTTAATTCGTAATTTAGTTTTCAACGACTCTTGGTCTTGGTTTTGATCTCAAATATTCAACAGAATGTGTTATTGAGCTCTTGAATACATTTTTCAAAGTTCTTTATTTTTTTTCATGGAAACTCAGTTGGCAGCAAGGTGTAATTCTGGAATAACAACATGGGAAACATCAAATTTGAGGTTCAGATGCTATGATTGACAGAACAAAAAAATTACGAAGAAAGGAAAAATCACAACATTCATATCTGTTTCAGTGGATGGAAATTCAAACATTATTTATTATTTGGGAATTGTTATTAGAGTGCTTAGTTGTAGGAGTGATAAAAGTTTCTCATTTGTTTTGATTCATTTGTCTTTGCTGTTTTTACAGTGTTTGAGTGGTTATTTCTTATAGAAGCTAAAAGAATAGCTTATTTCTACATATTTTGGTTTCTAAGTTAAATCGTTTTACAGGCTTGTGTTACATTCTCTGTGACGATCTATTAATTATTTAAAAGCAACAATTCATTTGTGTTCTGATCTTGTGATATTAAGATCTAGTTTTTTTTTTGTATTTAGAGTAGAGGCTTCTCCGTGATTCTATTTAAAAGCAACAATTCATTTGTGTTCTGATCTTGTGATATTAAGATCTAGTTTTTTTCTTGTATTTAGAGTAGAGGCTTCTCCGTGATTCTGTCCGACCTGTGTCCCCCTGTTTCTGGAATCACTGATCGAGATTCTGCTTTATCCACTGAACTGGGGATGCAAGCAATCAATTTGGCAGTTGGGACTGATGCCCTTGCTCGTTCAGAGACGCGATCCGATGGTTCTGGTGTACTGCAACCTGGGGGACACCTAGTTGTCAAGCTTCTTGAAAGTGAAGATGTAAAAGGTGGTTGCTGATTTTCCTAAAATTTCTTTACCTTTCTATATGAGCCTTTTAATTATTTAGAATTTTTTATCTGCAGAATTGAGCCAAATATGTAAACCACTCTTCCGAAAGGCATCCTGGCTGAGGCCTCGAGCAACTAGATCTTGTTCCAGAGAGATTTATCTTATTTGCCAAGGATTGAAGCAACCTTAAGGCATCAAGAATTACATATTTTATATTTTCTCGGATGCATGTGGGAAGCATGAGCTTGAAGTGATCTGTGTGACTCGGAGTCAGGACCTCAAGTCTTTGAAAACTTGTCCATACAAATTTATGTAGCTGAATTTGGACGACAGGAGCATTGAAAATGACGAGCAGATGAAGAATTCTGAATCTTTTTGGAAGCAACAGCTTGTCAATTTTATAACTTTATATTTTGCTTTTCTCCAACACAATTTCATAGCTCATAGTCATATTTTCACGGTGATTCAATCTTTGTTTTGAGATGTTCTAATGGTTTGAGTTTATATTTCTAATATTTTTCCTTATATATTTATTTATTTACAAAAAACAAGTTTCACACATGCGTGGGTAAATTGCTTGAAATCAATGATACATAAAAAGGGAAAAAAAAAAAAGAAAAAGAGAGATTATGGCTCATATCAAGTGTAAATTTAGAAAAGGTCGTTCATGGTGGCCAAAAACTCAGATCCAACGAAAGAAAAAACATGTTTCCAGAAGAAAGCCAGCCCGCCAGCCCTTGTGTACAAAGGGGAGGGCAATAGAAAGGAACTTGTTCATATCTTCATCTCTATCAATTTTAAAAAAATATATAATTATCAGTAATAAATTATATTTTTCACACAGGTTTTGCAAGTAACTATTAATGCCCACAATTATACATTATTTTTATCTTGTGGATTTTATTGTAAATTATTTGTATTTAATCTAGACTATATATAATTATTTGATTTTTTTTAAGTAAATCATATTCGGGATTGGAAACGAACTCAACGCTTTTTAAACGCGTAATAATCTTTTACCATCAAACACCACTCTCGTTTTGAATGCGCGTTTTCTCGTAATATGTGCTAATGTATACAGATAGATTTTTATTACTTATTATTAATCTATCTTTTAATAAAACATAAAATAAATGAAAATTATAGTACCGGGAAAAATTAGTGTATTTTTCTTATAAATAAAAAACCCTAAATCCAAAAAATG
The DNA here is from genome assembly GCF_012295235.1 of Primulina huaijiensis. Taxonomy (NCBI): domain Eukaryota; kingdom Viridiplantae; phylum Streptophyta; class Magnoliopsida; order Lamiales; family Gesneriaceae; genus Primulina; species Primulina huaijiensis. The sequence goes on along the minus strand of NC_133317.1, from coordinate 2,627,076 downwards.
GTTGAAATTTTTATTGGAAATTGTTTGCTTAAAAAATAGAAATTATACATAAGCGGCATGCCAGATTTGAACGTCTTGACAGAAAGATTGCTTCGTTTGTCTGGGAACACCCGCTAGAGCTCAAAATAGTACTTTTCGGGTCGGACGCTCAAAATCTTAGATCTCTACCTGAACTCGATGAAAAAAAATGAAATAACTTTTTATGGACTCGTTTGTTACCTAAATCATATCAACATCACCAAATGGCATCCGATTTTCAAATATCACGATCATCGTCATAATCTATTTATATATGCATAATATATTATATAAAATGGTAAAATCTTGAATATTATTATTTAATATATGTGTAAATATAATATTTAAATTAATATATAGGCATTGGTCTACGAAGGATTGCCTTTTTTGACCATTTTCTTCCACCATTGGTGCAATCACTGTTCATCATCATTTCTTTATTTGTATGTAATAATCCTCTTCACTTTCTCTTCTTCTTGCTTTAATTTATCCATTACATATGGCGGTGTCGTCAAGGATTCGTCATTCTCTACAACCTTCCGCCGCCGCTGTCTTCGTCGCCCTCCTCCACATCACCGCCGTGGACTGCATAGGCGTTAACTATGGCACCCTCGGGGACAACCTCCCTCCGCCTGCTCAAGTCGCCGCGTTCCTCAAAGACAGGACGACCATCGACCGTATTAAACTCTTTGATGTCAACCCAGACATCCTCCGGGCCTTCGCCGACACGGGGATACTCGTCGCCGTCACTGTGCCTAACGGCGAGATCCTCAGTCTAACCAACGTCCGCTACGCCCGCCGCTGGGTGGCTGAAAACATCAAGCCATTCTACCCGCGGACGAAGATCAACTACATCCTCGTTGGCAACAAAATCCTCCACTGGGGCCCACAGAACCTCATCGACAACCTCGTATCGGCTATGAGAAGCGTCCACAAAGCTCTTCTCCTCTCCGGGATCAGAGACATCAAGGTGACGACAGCTCATTCTCTCGGAATCCTCAAACGATCCGAACCCCCGAGCCTGGGCATGTTCCGACCCGGCTGGGATGTCGGGGTACTCGCTCCAATGCTCCAGTTCCTCCGTGAATCGAAGTCTCCTTTCATGGTGAACTCATACCCGTATTTTGGATACAGCCCTGAGAAGGCAGATTTTGCTTTGTTCCGACCAAACAAAGGATATTATGACATATACTCCAAAAGAACCTACGGAAACATGTTCGATTTGTTATTGGACGATGTGTACATGTCAATGAAGAGACTGGGTTACGGAGATGTCGACATTGTAGCCGGCGAGACGGGGTGGGCATCGCAGGGGGAGACGTTTGAGCAGCCCAAATGCTCGGTCGAGAATGCGGCGTCGTACAATGAAGGTCTTGTGAGGCAGTACAATTCTGGGAGAGGGACGCCATTGATGCCGCACCGGAGGTTTGAGACATATATCTTCGCGTTGTTTAACGAGAATCAGAAAACGGGCTCTCTAGCAGAAAGGAATTTCGGGCTTTTCCGACCAGATTTCTCCGTCGTATACGACGTTGGAATATATATATTCAACATCTAAAACTTTTACCAATTCAAATATGGGAAACTAACTGCAAAATATGTGCATGCCTAGTAAAAACAAGAGGATATACATCAAAATATCAGCGTAACATGTTTTCTACCAATGAAGCAGCATAGACTAAGGCCAAGTAAATAATGAGCAAGAAATCCTTAATACGATAATTATATATTGTTCTACTTGCACATCATCGTTATCCAGACAGTAACAACCAAGATCAGTGTACAATGACNAACATGATTAGTTATTTAATTGTGTATAAATTGTAATGCTTTTTGTCATCAGTTTACCATCTCATCTATTAATTATCTGTACAAAATTTTTTATGACAAAGTTAAATTATTCGAACGTAAGGTAGTAATAAATCAAACTGAATTAAAAAGTGCTTTGGTGGGCATTTATGTCTCCAATTGTCACGGAAAAAATAAAAATAAAAACTCACCTCTTTTCTTTTATTTATCATAATTTCTATTATTTATATCATTTGGTTTAATGTTTGAGAATCTAAAACATATATATTATATCTAATTGATTAAAAAAAATGTATATGAACATTAGAATTCACAATTTTCGAAGAAAATGAAAAGAAAAGAAAAACTTTAGCACATGAATTTACAGTTATATTATCTGTTAAAAATAAAGGTGCATGCGTTGTATATTGAATTTTTTACTCATTCACTTATTTTTATTCGTATGTTGGTCCTATTTCGAAATATTCTATCTTCCAACATACTTCTGCCTTTCCACGTGTTTTTTTCTTTATTATGTTTTGTTTATACTTCTTATGTTCAAATTTTAAGTCTCCCAATTTTATGCCTGAGCTTTAATTATGTAATTGCACTTTTTTGTATTCTAATAAAAAAGTAAATTCTATTATATACAAGAAGAAAAATGTCATAGATTTACTAAAATAAGTTTGAAATAAACAAACAATGATGTATTGATCTGAATGAATATTACGATGGGTGCAGCCTGTTCCTACACCGGCGCCAACAGCAGGGAAGAAATGGTGTGTGCCGAAGCCGACGGCAACCGACGCAGCCCTGCAGTCCAACATAAACTACGTGTGCAGCCAAGGGGTAAACTGTGGTCCGATTCAGCCCGGTGACTCATGCTTCGACCCCAACACGGTGCGGGCACATGCGTCCTTTATAATGAATGCTTACTACCAAGCTGAAGGCAGAAATGACTTCAACTGTGACTTCGCCGGCTCTGGCATCCTCACTGTCAACGACCCCAGTACGTTTTCATCTTTCCCTTATTTCTACAGCAATTATTGTTATCCATTTTGGGTATCGAACACAAATCTAATTATTATCATAATAAATTGAATGTGTATCTGATATATATGTGTGTGTGTGTGTGTGTGTGTGTATTTGTTTTGGTCAGGTTATGGCGCATGCAGGTATACTTCTTAAATCCACAAGAAGCTGGATGGAACCAGGATGAGGATACATTGTAACTGGGAACTTCGTCTCGGCATAGTTTATGAATTTTGGATCCCTTAATTTTAATAAATTTTTTTACTTTATTAATTCCATAATACAAGTGGAAACTGGCATCCTGTCGTCTATTTAGTCAGTAATAAATATCGTCGGTTTTTTTTTAACAGCGTGAATTACGTAATTCTTGATTTAACTGATATCTATCAAAATTGAAATAGTCGCTGAAAAAATGTCATGAACTCTTTCCTAATTTTAATATTTCAATTTGTTCTCTAAACAAAAATTTCATTTTACGTATTTAGGGGTGGATATTTTTACATTATTGACGTTTCCTATATATCTATATCCCTATTGAGTGGAATTGTTATTAAATCGTTTTTTGGGACATCGAATTACCCCTATTTTTTTATACCAAGATATAAAAATCCCGTAATAAATTTAATAATTTCATCAAAACATTATATTAAGAATTAGATTACAGTATTTGATTATAATTACCATCATATTAATCATAATCCTAATCATGACAAAGAGCGCACATAAACGCTTTAGTTCTTATACATACATCATAGTAATATCTGTACATCAGCCTGCCTCAAATGGAAGATAGAACTAGCCCAAGTTCAAAACATTGTTGAGAATTCACCGTTCTTGCTATCTCATGGCTTCAGAAAGTAAATTTTACAGAGCGCAAAAATAACATGGACAGTTGAAGGAGAGGATCAAGGCAATACTTTCGACATCCAAGAGAAGGCCTCTGAATTATGCAGTGGTTCCTTGCGCACATTCTGAATGTAACGTTCCAACAAGAACACATCTTCATCAACCTTATCACTGGGCATCGCATCCTCAGTTAACTTTACCGCTGCAATTTGAGCGACTTGGAACTTTTCAGCACTACGCTGTAATTTCCGAGCAGTTTCTTCTTCACCAAGCATCACAAGACAAGTCAGTAGAGATTTAAGCTCACATTTTGCTCCTTCGGTTAGAGACATGCCCTTCAAATGCTCTACTAAAGCCATCTCCTCGCTCGGGCTGGATAGCAAAAGTCACTTCTCTTATGAGGGGTTTTCCCCCGATTAAGGTATATAAAATATACATAGAAGTAATATTTTACCTTCCAGCTCTTATTTTTCCTCTATTTCGCTGACGCCCTCTGCCCCTAGCAGACATGCTCAGGGAAGTCGATGCAGCTGAACCCTTTTTGGTCCTGCTCAAGATAAGTGAGACAAATAGTACAAAGCATGTCCAAGTGAATTCGAAGATTTCACAATTTGGTATTTGATGGCTTCATGGTTTTAGATAAAGAAAACAAAAGTCCATCGAAGCCAATTGGCACCAATTTGTATCACTGAAAAGTAGAAGTCAATAGATTACTGATGGTAATGAGTGACCTCCCATCCTAGCATGATTCAATAGGCAGAGGTGCACGCTAAAAGATATTGGCCAACATTACTAGCAAAACTAAGTAACTCTAAACAAAAGGAAGTATGACAAAACTATATGCTAGAGAGAGCTGAAGATTAGGCAACTTACCCTGTGGTATATGCACTCAACTCACTGAAAGTAGTGCTAGCTTGTGAACCTGTTTCATCATCAAGATAGCCCACAGATCGCTCATCAGATTGGATTGTTGCAGCAAGTAACAATCTTCTTTGACGAACAGCCAAGTAGCGGGTCAAGTACTTGCCAGCTTTTTCCATCCCTTCATTGTATTCTCCAATAAGCAAGCTAGAACACTCCAGAGAAGAACTTTTCACTACTGAAACCAGGTCGCCTCTTTGGTGCAGAAAAGCAATTCTCAAAGCCTCTTCCCATTCTCTTGCTTGGACCAATAAGCTGATACCATTGTTTATATCACCACAATAATCTAATACTATTTTAGCAGCATCACCTAATTTACCAAGTGCCTGAAGCTCCTCGCAGAGTTCACGCGCCAGATGCAAAAGCTCATCCTTCCCAAGTTTAATGAGGCCAGCTACTGTCAGAACCCCCCTCCAATTGCCACAAGCACGATAAGCCTTTAGAGCTTTTTCTAGATGGAAGCTACACAAATAGGTGGTAGCAGCATCCTCAAAGCATTTTGAAGAAAAAAGATGATCTCCCCATGCTTCAAGAATTTGCCGTTTTTTATGCGGCTGATCAATCAACTGAAGACCTAGAGGATATAGTTCAGGAACGTTTATCATCAGGTCTGTAAAATTATTATAGTAAGGGTCTCCCGCAGAAAAAATGTGCCTGAGAGCACTTTCATATCTTCTCAGTTTAAGGTCTATTTTATACTTCATCAAAAGCATTGGCATGTTTTCCAATTCTTCAAGTAGTGGCAGAAATTCTTTAGGATCCTTCTGTGAATTTAACGCAACAATAGCGGCAAGATTTAAGTCATAAAGCCCCAAAGCAGCTTCAAAAACCGCCTCTATATCAGACAACCATAACAGATGCTTCAGAGCTTCCTCGGACGAAGGGTAAGACGTTCTCTTTGAATCATCAGTTCCCGAGAGCTCCATTTCTCGGATAAACTTTACTCTTTCCAAAGCCTGTTCCAGAGCTGGGGGGTCATTTTTAGCTAAAGTGGTCAGAATGCAAATCTCTCTTGAAGGACTATCCTCGATGTGCTCCTCAAGCGCCTTGTGGATGGCCATCAGGACAGAGTTTACTATATTATCACCATTTGAGACCTTTACGTCTTTGCACTCCTCCTTTATGTGATGCGCGGACAAGTGATTTTTGTACAGTGTCTCCATGATATTTATATTTTTCAAGCCACAAACAAACTCTGTTATGTAGCTCAAATTCCTCACCTGTCTGACAAAATCTGCAGCTGACTGAACAAAGGTTTGCCAACCACAACGATCAACAATAATATTAAAATCTATCCTATGTCGTCTTACCATGAGCAAGGCATCTCTGAAATGACCTTTGTCCAAAGAATTTACAATTGAAGCAAGGACCAATTTTCTGGGATACACACATTCAAGATTTCCTCGAGGTGTCTGTAGTATGATAGCAGACTCATCTCCATGGAGGACACCCACAACCTGGGCCCCTCTCTCCCATATATTTATATAAATGCTTTCAGTTTCAGACTTTCTACTCTTCACAATAGGCATGAAATTCTCATACTTCTGTTCCAATTCTCCACGCACAATATCACCAAAGTCAACAATAAATAGTAAATCATGTTTCGTTGCAATCACCAAATGAGTCATTGTTGAATCGCCAGAATTCGAGTAAAATGAAAAGCTTCTGCAGTTCTTACATAATATCCTTCCCTCAGTATGCAAGCTGCCATTGTCATCAAGCCCAAGGAGTAACAATTTATCTGGTGTAAAATCTCCAACTTGAGCAATATCCATCTGAGGGCAGGAAAACAAGAAATTCTTATTGTCACATTTACGAAGACTGGCTCCTCTATTTGTTCCAGCCTTTGGGATGTACTCAGATAATTTTCCACCATCAAACTGAACAAATGCCAAAGATTTACGAGATGGCACAGGAGCTATACCAATAACCACCCCTTCAAGATAAATCTGACTCGAAATTTCACTTTGCCAACCTGAGGATGTCACTGAACTAGGAATTTGATCTTCAGAGCAACTGATCTCAATTTCCATCAGGTAATAACCTAGACTGCCATCCTTATCAAACGGGGTTCTCTTAGTGCCATCACTATCACCAAAACGAAAATAGGAAACACCAAGAAGCACGTGTGAATCCAACAAAGACAGATGTAGCAAAGATCCAAATTCTGTACCAAAATATGAAGCCTCAACTTTAAAATGGTTCCCTTCAAGCTCATCCCATTGTTCAAGCAGAGGAAGCTGCACAATACTTAAACCTCCATCTGACAGAGATGCAACCAGACGATTTTGTGAAACTTTGGAGCAGTAAGTCATATCACGAATAGCGCTAGGAAACTCTAAGCTAAAACAATACATAGGAGGTGGAATCAGGGACAACGCTAATGGGGTTACCAGTATCTTTGAGCCATCAATGACAAATGCTGTTGAATCATCCCTTACAGCCGTGACCCAAACAAACTTATAGCTTATAATTTGGCCATTAAGAGTCCAACAAATCAACCGAAGAGGTTTTGTCGGATCCCACATGAAGTTCACTTTATCATTCCTTGAATATCTAATCTCCTGCTTTAAGTACCACTGATTATTACTAAAAACCCAAATCTTGAGGGTATCGTATGTTTCATTTCTAACAATAGCAGCAAGAAGATCAGAGTTACAGTTGAACCTCAGAAAGTCTATAGTAGCCTCAATCCCCTCGTTGATACTGAATGAGCTTCTCTCTAAACCATTTCTCTCAAAAAAGACTATAGATGGGCATTTATTTTCTTCAATTCGATCATAGACAGCAGCAATTTTTCCTCCACTTTGAATCCAGTCCAATGCTGATCCCATGAAAGGCCTTGGTTCTGAGACAGCATGGAGCGCCCCTGAGTCACGTTCCCAAATTTTAAGCTTTTTATTTGAGGGAAATGAATCATGCGCCTTGCTTAGAGCTGCAAAAAACTTGCCATCGCCCCTCCATGAAATGGGATTGTGAAACAAAACTTCGGCAGAAGATGCTAATTCATCTGAAACACAATCCAACACATCATGTGAATAAACTGCACAACTCCATCTCAATTCTAAAGTTCATTTATTCTTGAGCACTAAACATTTTTGCAGTATAATGACAATAAAAATGCAAAGGATCATAGAAAAAGTCCACAACACCTCCCTCTTCCTAAACTTGGATGGATAATGTTGACTTTTATATTTCACAAACTATTGGTGTAAATGCTATTTCTCATCTGCTCACACTTCCATGATAGTTGCGGTATGTTTTTCTGAGCATCTTCTCCACGCTTCCTTCATAAACCACGTCACTCTCTTACAACCAACGACGCAGGAAAAATTTTCAATTGGAATATAAATGTTGCCTAGTGATAAAAAAGAAAGACTGGAAAGGGCACAAGAAGAAATTGCCATGTGCAAAGCTACCAAAAGATAGGAGCCAGTTGCAAAAATGAGTATGTGCAAAATAACAAGAGGAATCTATTCTTGAAAACGAATTTTCGCACAGATCCATTTGCGCAAGTCTCCCCGAAGAAGTAGGTGTGAATGCGAGATTTTGAAAACATTCCAAGGCATTCCAAAAATCTCTTTTTGAATAAAGTTAACTCCTAATGGAATCTTACTATTATACCACAAAACTATCCATATACAATTTTATGAACTATCGTCGTTAATAGCGAAAAAAGTTTCCTTCAAAACCCAAAAAAACAAGCACAAAATGAAACAGATGTCATCAAGTTAAACAACATAAGAGGCAGCTTATGACATGATTGACTCACATCAAGTTTAAATTTAAAGAATATGGTAAAAAGTCCTTACGTACGTCAATATCTTCTGACAAATCATCTAGTGCCATCTCATACAACAAATCCCAATCAAGATTCATCACTAGAATCTGCTGAAAACCAGTGACCATACCGAACAAATCACCATCTGGACTTAGTGAGATGCACCTGACACCACCTTCGACTCGTCCAACAATTTCTGTTGCATTATCATCCACACTAAAGAGTAATAGAAGACCATAAGAAGTTCCCAAGAGCAAGGCTTCCTTTTCCATGACGTATTCTAAACAAGTAATGTAATCTCCTGCTTCTAGATCAATGAGATGAGCAGAAGCAGGTGATGAGGTCTTACTCCAAGCTCCTTCAGTCTGGTTACGGAAAAAGATTCTTCAGGAGATATATAGATACAGAACAATAGAGAGATCGAGAAACTTGGTCCATAATCATCAAAACAAGTTTGGAAAAAGATTAGTCCTTCCATTTGGACAATTTCAAAAATCATGAAGTTTTATCAAAGACAAAATCTTTTTTATTTATGCAGCTTCGCTAGGCGCATTTGTTATAAACACATGCATAATATCGTGATTCATAACACTCATCCATAATCTTCACACGACACATCCAAAAAAAATATTAAATCCCATCTCCGCTAACTTCTGCAAGACAGTACAACCAAGAAACAACAAAACAACAGAAAATAACAAATTAAAAATAATGTTTTTATACTTGAGATGAAAGATTCTGCATTGTGTAAATGAAATTGGAGGATGAAACGAAGAAGAGGAGATCGCGCTCCACGTCAATGGCCGACAACCGGAGAAAATCCTCCACACTTTCAGACTGTAACTGCAGCCTCGCAGCCACCTCCCAAGAAATCTTCAGATTATTCATCTCTTCCTTTGCACGATTCCTCGGTGGATTTTTCAATTCGATTGGCAGTTTGTCGTTGGTCCAAGCCTACAGTACAATTACCTCACTGAGGTTTTTGTGGGTTTTAGCTGAAGGTCGATGGAGAGTGCAAATATATTAACCTAATACATTATCTGCATTCAACCCCCTGAAGATTGATATTATTGCAACTGCAACCACGTCTTTTTTATATATATATAACTTGCCACATTTCGGTGGTTGCATATGGGATTGTTTATAATCCAATTTACTTAAATATTTGGTTATAATTTTGTGTATTGATTATTTATATCATGTTGATTAAATTCGTTAATTATTTATTTTATATAATCAGAATCATTAAATGAAAAATTATAATATTATTTCTAGTATCTTTGATTTTATTTTTTTTATTAATTATTAAAAATGAAATTTTGATAATTTACATTCCATCCCAAATAAATCAATCAAACAAACATATTATAATTTATTCAATATTATTCTTTATTCTAGTTAAATATTTTAATAAAACGAACCTAACAGACTTTATCAACCTTTTTGTAAAAGATAGTAAATATTAATTAAGAAATTAGAAAATAGACCTTCATAAAAAAAATAAATCTTTCATAAGACAACCTCACGGATTTTTATTCATGGATCAATTGTATTCATATTTACAATAAAAATTAATATATTTAACATAAAAAATAATATTTTTTCGTAGATGATCCATATGGAATATCTATTTCACAAAATTGACCCGTGAGATCGTCTCACATGAGTTTTTGTGAAAAAAAAGATAATTAAATATTTTAACAAAACGAACCTAACAGACTTTATCAGTCATTTTTACACACGAGAGAAAATTAGAAGACTATATTTTTTTAAAAAAATAAAACGAGCAATTTAGTTATTTCTAGGCCAGAGCAAAAAGAGGTGTGTTTCCACGGACGAAGCCTACTACAATAGAAAATAGTAGTTTGTACATGGTAGGTATGATAATCTTCAAAATCACAATTTCATAAACCATTAAAAGCAGTATTTTTTTTGACATGGAAAGCAATATCCAAGATAATAAAAAGGTTAATATATATCTATCACCACATTCTAATCTAGACTCTTTTTTGTAGTATATGATCTACCCTCTTTCAACTCCCAATTATACGAACTCGTGCAGAGACCGGTTTTAAACTCTTAGTCTGCTCGGAACTTTCATGCGAAACTTGCTGTTCACCCAGACAAACATTGGGATCGTTGACAATGTAGAAGGAAAATTGTCACCGATAGAATGAGGCTAGAACGTAGAGCATGAGCGCCGTTGATGCAGTTACGAGCAGTTCCTGAGTAAGGCGAAACAGAGTTCAATTGCAATTAATTTGCTGAATTTTTTAATTGATTCGATGCATGTCATTTTGCACAAGATGCTAAGTTTTAGGCCATCTAAATGAAAAGACAAATCATTCACAATTTGGTCTATCGCATTTCGTGTCGCGCACCTCAGCAGAACTTATTATATTTTCCCAATGTGCCTCATTCTATGAGGCATGAGGAACATCCAGTGGTGGTATATAATTTCCTTGGAAATGAATCTGATTTGGCCATTTTCAAATATCTAATCCAAAGAAAGTGTCTGGTGGACGGCAATGGTTATTACCTGGTTGTTGTGCAAGAAAACTGGCACATAGCCAAGTGAATATTCGACTACATTCAGAATACCAGTGTATCCCTACAATTTAACATTAGAGAAACTGTCAGTGTATAAACCGAGCCAAATAAGCCAAACAGAATACAACTTAACTTTAACCTAAATAACTGGATTTTGTAAAGCTGTGTTTAGTTATTGAAATGTGATTACACGTGGATAAATCGTACTGAGACTATTAAACTAATTTTATAAGATGTGAAACAATGATGGATAAGCAACAACATGTTTACTTTGATTGATGAATTTTATGATTGAAATTATGACGAGTTACAATTTTATCATCTGTCTATAATAAATAATCTTATTTTTAACTTGTATTTGCAAAATTGAGATTGGGTATAAATATTATTTATTGTTTAAAAATAAAAATTAATAAATTGAGTAAAAAAAATTCTATGAATAAGGATAAAATCAAATGAAATGTATTAAATAATATATTAAATTATTTGATTTTTTATTCATGTTTTATAATTTTTATAAATTAGCTTTTCATGTATTATTTTTTTGGAAGTGAAGATGTAATTTTCCTTGATTGGAAAGAGTATCAGTAAAAAAATAATTATTAATCACATTTTTTATTTGCGATAAATTATCGAGTTTTAGAGTCTAAAATAGGTAATCATGAATGAGCTTTACAAGTCAGTACGAGCCATAAAAAAACATGTAAATATGAGATTGATAAGATTATACTAAGATTATCAGTATATTCTTATGCTTATCATAGCAAGAAAACATAGCCTAAATCATCGAGTGTATCTGATTTTACTTTTAAGTAAGAATGAATGAACCATAATGATTCAGTAAACTGGTGATCATTCCAGAAATAGTTAATGGAAAATAAAACAATTAATGAATCAAATACTGGAATCCTACTTAGATAAACCATGCCACCTACAAAACTGGATAATAGAAACTTTGTCACAGATCAGATAATGGGCATCTGTCACTAGTATGTGGAAATAAGGAAGCAAAAAGAGAAACCTGAAATATTATCAGAAACACCTAATGACGTGAGGTGTTACTATCTTTAACGGAAAGGTTCAGTCCCGTGTGGAAAACTTGCTACTGATCAGAAATTTTGATAAATGATGAATAAAAGGACACCCAAGGCCATTATACTCTTTCATGACAACCGAATGTCACCTTTTTTTTTAAGTTAGAACCAATTTAAACGGTGATGAAAAAGAACTTGCCACAATGCTATTGTCAATCTTGATACATTTTTATTGTCATTTTAATCTTGTGGGATAAGGAAGGTGTGGAGGTTGTCCACTCATGTCAAATGCAAGGCTATCTATCAAGATGTTTGTAGAAATTAATGAAATTTAATTTTCACTAATTAAACCTTTTGAACACATAGAACAGAGGAAAGATCAATACAGATCAGAAATGTGACCTCATTACAAGTAAGATTATATGTTTCATCTGAACATGAACTCATAAATTCCAAGATGTTAAACTCAGGTATCTCACAAGCACGTGGTGTCAATACCACCATAATCATCTGAACATGAACTCATAAATTCCAAGTTGTTAAACTCAGGTATCTCACATGCACGTGGTGTCAATACTACCTTCAGGTGAAAAAAATTGATTGCTAAGCTTACCAAAGAAGCAAAAGCTATGGTACCAAAAACCAGGGCTAGAGATCGGAGTAGCCTTTTTCCCATTCGCAACATTCTACCTTCATCCTCACCTTCTTCCTGCATTTACAGATATATTATAAGAAATGTCAAGTTGAAAATTCTTCTAGGATGATATTTCCCTAAAAAAAGAAAATAAGCTTTTTTAGGGACAAATCACCACACGTGTAAAAGCATTCAACAATTTTGTCTTACAACTTTACCGTAAAAGTGGGAGATGAGGGGGTTTCAAATGCTTTTAACTTCTCAAAAATTCGATAGACAAACACGAAGGCTATAAATTGCAAAGGTTTATACTCTGCGCTACGTTTGATAAATATCCAAGCTGTCTGCAAAATAAAAACATGTAGTGATCAGTCAATGACCAAGTAAAATGCCAAATAATAGTCAATCTGTCCCACTCTACCTCCTAAATTTCAGCCTAGAAAACAAAACGGAATCCAACAAAAAAGATCAACCACTGCCAAACTCCTACTTACAAATACAGCTGATATTGCCATGTTAATTTGCATGTCTTTGACCGCAGATTTGGAAAATCTGAAATATTGACAAAAGAATAGAAGATAGTCAAGTAATGGCAAAAAAAACTGTTTCTAAGCAGAAGGAGAAAACGAGATATAGACGGAAAAGGTCAAATAGAACAATGAATAAAAAATCGAAAGCTAACAACACTATTTCCAATCACTAAGATATCTAAATACAACACAGATCCATGGAAAGAGTATACAAAACCAAATGATAGATAATCTAGAGTAAGAATTGTTGAGATTATGGACTTGGGTCTATCATCACCCCAACAGCTAGCTCAAGAGGAGATGTTTATCTAAGTTCGTATATACAACTCTCCAGAACTTATTCCAACCGTTATGGACACCTAACACACCTCTTCATGCTCAGGAATGAACAGCTGAAACGTGAAGTTTACAAGACGAGTGTCCATAAAGACAATCTAGCACATAACGGTGAACCTGAGATATGATATCGTGTTAATATTTTGAACTTGTGTTTAACTTTACCCCAAAAGCTAGCTCTACAACTCTAAAGAACTTAATATAGCCGATGTGACGACTAACAAGAATGATCTCATAACAGTTACTATCTAGTCAAGCTAAAAGTTTTGAGCATTTTTCTAACTTAAAGAATGAGGTACAAAGGTTAAAGACAACAAGTAGTTGACTAACTTGCAATAGTATTAATATCCACATTCTATGTTGGCGTTACTTGATGAAAAGGCATACCTTGGGCCCCATGGGACAATTGGCTGCTTATCAGCGTACTTTATATCCTTTGAAACCTGAGCTTTGTTCACAAACAAAATTTAAAAAATAAAAATAAAAAGCAAATATTAGATTGAAGGAATCAAATATTAACAAAGAATCATATGGTTGCAAACTACAATGGTGTATAAGAAATGAATCCTTATCGACCACAAGATCTACATGCTGATATCCAATCATATTTGGCACCAGGCGTCTTAAAATTCCTAATTCAGTTGATTTTTTTTTCTGAGAAAGTGTCTACACGTGAACTATTTCTTTATTAAACTCAAAACTTATATTGCTCTAAATTGCCAGAACACAAAGTTTGCACCTTCTAACCACCAAACCCAATTTCCAGGGAAAATTTTGGTGGATCCAAACAAGACTAGCGTATGGTCCTTCAATGGGATTAACTGTCCTACTAATGCCTTTTGCTCATGTTTGAAGTTTTCTTTCTTGTAGGATTGAGTGACAATTTCATAGATAGAGAGCTTACAAAATGATTTCTCTAATATATTCCCTTAAGAAACATTTGAATTTTAAGGTTTTGAAATCAATTATTTCAGATCCATACAGTAAATCCATGACACTTTCATAATCAATCACACGGAATCTCTCTAGTCGAATCAAATTAATATTTGCAAACGCAACTTACAGATAAAAGAGTACTTGGAATAAACTTGTTTGCATATGACATTGCATGACTAACCTTCTTCCTTAATTTATGTTGAGGAGGCAAATCCGTGACAGTAATTCACGAGGTTACTGATCTTAACATTAACAAATTTAAAACATGCATAAAAATACCAAAAAAACATACCTTAAACGAACCAACTGTCTCACCCTTCTTCCTTTTCGTCAGCTGCGACATCATTATCGAGTCGTAGGCCTTTTCTAACTGAACAAGGACGATTTACGAGTAAATTTGTGGGAATCTAATGTTTAGAACATACAAACATCTTCCTAATACATCTAACAAAAGTTATAATGGCAAAATAGATTTTTAATTAACCTACTCGGGCGGCGGTGGCTTCGTCACCTCTCCTATTAGCATCCTTTAGCTTTTTGGTATAAGCTGCCTTCACCATATCAAATCCCTCAAGGGGATTCACGCCTATAACCTGTATGAAACACACAAATTAGTCAAGCAACTATACAGCGGTTGGACCTACTGGGAGCCCGCCGCCCGGAGCAACCTAGACAGAGACATTTTATTACTCGACAATAAAAATTTCTAAAAATCCAAGTGACTGGGCCACCCCTAAATAACACAAATGTAGCAACAAACAGGTAAATGTGCATACTAAATTACCTCGTATGGATTAAAATCACTGTTTGCACCAGAACTACCGGCGGCTGAGAATGCAGCACGCACCACACCTTTGCTGCTCACTGGATAAATTCTGGAAATCCTGTAGAGAATAAAACCCAAATCCTCGATTCAAACGTAGTGGAAAAACCAAACTAAGTTGACGTGAATTTTCATGGCACGACAAATGCTGTACCTGAGAAATGAAGTGGGAAATTGACCTGATGGAGGTGAACCACCTTTGAGGAAGCATCTCCTAGGAAGCAATTGTGAAGTGTTGAGGATTTGGATCACTGTCAGAGCCATGAATTTGAGGAATTTTGGTGTTTGTCGGAAATGTGTTCGAGTTAGTGCGGCAGGGATCAGGGTTAAGGTTTATATGGTGAATTTTGTCCAGAATCGTGAATTTTCAAATTATTTGGTTAAATGTATTAAACTATCTAAAAAATAAATTGTTAAAATATTTTAATAGGATAAAGATAATAAAGTTTAAAAACAATGAAATATCGTTTAGTATTATTTTGCTTTTGGACACAGTGATCAGTGATGTCTCTTGTTTTATATTTTTTAAACTAAGTTCATAATTGTTTAAATAATTTTTAGATCTATCAATTTCAGCTCCTTTTGTTTTATTTTAAATTATGTTCTGTATTGAATTTTATGTTTATCCATTTATAAATAATATGATTTTCTAAAAGAAGAAAGCAAGAACAAAAAACAATAATTCAATGTTTTCATGTCGTTATCTCACATAATGTTTGAGTTGGTGAAGTAGGTGAGTGTATTATCAAATTATTGAGAGTTTGATTCTTCCGACCGATATTTTGTCGCTCGTGCTTCTCGCATTGCACTTATCTGACAATTATTTGTCAATCAAAAAGAAATGTTTTTACATTGTTGTCTCATGAATGAAAACATAGGTGACTAACAAATTTTTCCATCAAAATAAAAAAAAATTGAATCAATAGGTTAAATTATGTGATTTTGAGTATAAAATTCTAAAGATACGCTACCTAAACTTTTATATAACTTAATAAAGTTTATTGATATTCAAAGTAAACTTTTGTATAGTTTTAAAAAATCAAGTTGTATTCAAACTTACTTTTAAAAATTCTACAAAAATCTAGAGCTATTCAAAATGTTAATAAAGTTTTAATGATTTCATGTTATTCTACTAAGCAAAAAAATTAAAGCCTAATGTACAATTATAAAAACATTTTGATTCAACCTAAAGATTTGGATGAACTTTTAATTGATAAATATCTCAAACTTGTTTACTCACTTTCATTTTTTTTACAAATAATATAAATACGAAAAATAATTAATTAATTCATTTTTCTCCACATGCTTTTTCTTTTCTTTGGGATTCTTAAAAATATTTTTTTTATTGCTAATGTGTGTATGGTTGATTGATACATTACTATTATTATTATTATTTTTGAAACAGATACATTAATATACTTTTAAAAATCTATGAACGCATATGTAAGGATAATAATAATAAATTAAATATATTAAAATTTATAAAATTACACAATCGAAAATAGTTTAACATAATTATTCTCTTTTTCATATATAAATAATTGTCTTATTTTTTTGTTAGTCATATTGTCAAAAACAAAAATGAATGAAATTATTATAAGTTTGATTATTTATTAATATTAAAAAAATTGTTATGTATTTTTTTGAAAAATATTAAATAAATAAACACGTTGAATTGACTTGAATAATTAAAGTTAATTACAATAAATTGAGTAGTGGTATATTTATCATTTTTCATAAATCAAATCAATAAATACAAAATATTTATATTGATAGATAAAAATATTCTAAATAAATGAAAATTATTTACATTTAATTATTAGACTTCAGAGAAACTTAAAAAAACACAATCTAACTTTAGCGTTGATTTGGATTTTATTTGGAATTTTTTTGAAAGTGATATGGAATAATTACTCCATTTAGTAAACAGACGTTAATTATTAATTTATTAACGGATTAAAAATTACTAAATTGATTAATTAGTTAGCTGATTAATGAACAAGTGGACCTGATAAATCAGGGAAAAAGAGGTAATGTAACACCAAGGTAATGGTCTTCGAATTGAGTAAGATAGGTAAAACATACTTCAAAACTGAACATAATTTTCCGCAATGAATTAAGATCATTAAAATTTACAAGTGTGTTTAGAACTCGCGACTTTCTGTTATTATATAAATCCATTTCTTCCTCTAACAGCTTGATTATATCCATCCCCTGTGTTTTGAAAAAAAATAAGACTAGAAGTGTGGGCCATTTGACCAAATATATTAGGCAAAAACTTGTGTGAGACGGTTCGACGGATCGTATTTTGTGAGACGGATATCTTATTTTGATCATCTATGAAAAAGTATTACTTTTTATGCTAAGAGTATTATTTTTTATTGTGAATATCGGTAGGGTTGACTCATCTCACAGATAAAGATTCGTTACTCAATATAAGAATTGGAGCACACACAGCAATAATTCTACCAATCGAAATTGAACATCTAATCGATAAATTAAGAAATCGAGGAATCGAAATTGATATATTATATTGAGAAATATATAAATCATCGGTGATTAATTTATTTATAATATATATTTTAAAAATAAAAATCCTGCTCATTCAGACAAGATTGAGTGGTCCCCGAATTCTCAGACAAACTAAGCAATTCCTCCAAGTAATCCGACCCCAAATCCTCCAAAACCAACATATTCTCGTCAGCACTCGCTCCGCTTTGGTACTTCTGTTTCTTGGTATTGACTTTTCTTTGCATGGAGTATCTCTTCTTCAAAGCCAACACCGGCGATCTCCCGGCCTCGAATGTGCACCCCGTTTCTCTGAGAGATTCATAAACCACTTCCGCCGGGAAATTGAGCACCGCCAAATTGCCACGCAGAGCGAATGCCGCCTGATCATAGGCCAGCGCCGCCTCCTCCGCGGTGTCAAACGTCCCTATCCATACCCTCACGCTGTTCCTAGTCGAGTCCCTTATCTCCGCAGCATATTTCCCCCATGGCCTCATCCGAACACCTCGATACGTTGGTTCTTTGACGGACTCCTGCTCGTCGACAAATTGTCCAGAACTTGAGTGGTACGGGTTCATGATCTGATCATGCCCATCGGATAAAACTCCATACAGAATCATATCTTCGGAATCATTCTCATTGAAAGGAAGGAACTGGGATTCAATAGAATGAGCTGCACCATATGGCGACGACGAATCGGGTAAGAAATGAGAGAACGGGTCATGTAGGTAGGAAGAATCCATGAATGAATATGATGTCAGTATGTGTGTGTGTTAGTATATATAGCTAGCAAGCTACAGATTTGACTCAGGGGTTTGAAATTTTGGTTTTGATTTGATTTGATTTGGTCAGATTTGGTAGTGAGAATTCTAGTTTCTGAATTTGCAGACAAGTATATATAGGGAGCGGGAAGGAGTGGTATTAAGACAAAAATGTTTATTATTACGTTCTTAATTAAGTTAGATCATCGATCGTTATTAAACTAATTTCCGTCTTCACTCACACGTGGGTCAAAGCATATTTTGACCATGGCGGCATTGGTGACGTCACCATCGATGTGTGTGTGGGTTTGTACTATTTGGTCCACTTGGCAAGAAGGGTGATTTGTAAAGTGACCAATTAGCCTATGATTGATTTCACAGGCACCAATCCCAAATAGGCCTATCCATATTATAATGTGTGTTTATTTTTGGTAATGGATTTAAACATTAATAATTGTAAAAATAAAATCTAAATCCCATTTCAAAAATTCGTAAAGAAAAAAATGAAAAATACTTTTTTAAGCATTTACAAACCATGTCTTAAGTGATGCTAATTGGCTAACATGTACATTAGTCATGTTACTAATTTGAACTTGTGAGAAAGTTTGACCATTTGATAGCCACAAAGATGATAGTTCACTCACAGTTGTGCATGGTCAAAAGTGATTTTGGTGGTGATAAATAATTATGCAGTACTACTATATATTATCCTTCTATCATAATTTTCCAAAATTTAAATATCAAGTTGGTGCTCGGAGTTACTTTAGTGTGATCAAAACAAAGATTGAGTCGAGCTTTGATCGAACTAACCGAGTGTTTCATAATTTTGATAGTCATTTTATAGTTAGGTTCTGCTATATTATGTTGTCGAAATTTGGAATATTTGGACACTCTTAAAGTGAAGGACATTTAAATTCATGCTTTAATCCATTAATAATTATTAGTAACAGTGTAATTACAATTTTCGAAAATTTTGAACATGTTGGAATTGGACGATCAAGATGCGTGTTTGAGAGTTTCGGTCTGAAATAATTTTAAAGAACAAATTTATGGCACTATTTCGTAGGTATTATGGTCAACAAATTCCAGAAGTTTTTGAAAGTCTTGAGAAGTTCAAAGATTTATCAGTGGTCAAAAGCTCCAAATAGGAACAAAAAATTTAATTGAATAAGTAATCTGAATTTGATGATTGAAGGGTTTGATTTATCTTGTTTGCCCCAGCGCAAAGGAAAAAGTGGTCTTAAAAGCAATATCAATAAAGGTAGAAAAAATTGTCTTTTATTCCTTCAATGCAATAATATGTACACATACATCTAATTATATATATATATATATATCGACAGTCACACGTGCACTAGCTTATATTTTATATGTGGATGAGACTACTGTTTAACGAACATTGGTGAGGACTAGTTTCATTTTTTTCCCTTTTTCCATGTTTTGGGAAAAAAACTGATGTAAGTGTCCGCTCAGCCACACTCATAACAAATGTGCATCATATCAAATTAATTATATATAGTTGATCTCTTTGACAACTACTGTAAGCACGTTGACGTGTCAATCTAACTGCCAATATGCATACGTTATCTCAACATAGATGTTTACAGTGAATGTCTAGTTTGTCTTATTTTTTATGATTCTAGTTTGTCTTATTTTTGATGATTTGAACTTAGTTCAAAATTATAATTACCACAAATAGCTTGTTTAGCTCACCTCAACTCAAATTCCAAATTTGATTGGTAAAATAACTTGACAGTGTATGTAAGAAAAATCCTTATATTAATTATTTCGCATAAGTAAAATAAAGGTTTATGATTACGTATTTACCGCCAGAAAAATTTCAATCAACTTTCGTTTGCGATTTAATGAAGGAAAATGGGGATGACTATTTGTATTTATATCTTATCTATTAAAAAAAAAAATTTATGACAGAGCATGCTTAATGGTTTTCCGGTTCTAGTTTTGGTTCAGATCTCGAAGGTCAAGAACCATATAGAACTGGTCGAAAACCGGTTCTGTTCCGGTTCTAGTTCTAAGATAAAACCTAAAAACTAATTCAAATCGGAAGCTCAAATAATATAAAAACATTCACGGTAGATGTGGTTCTGTATTAACCATCAAATTAACAATTCATCACCAAAACTAAAATGTTATGTTCATGAAAATTACAATAAAATAACATAGAGAAAGTTACAAATATTATATAAAAAATGTTTCAATTATACTGCTGAGAATAATAATATTTCAATTATACTAATAAAAAAATAAAAATAGGTTTTTATTAAATTCGATTTTTATGATCGTCGGATCGTTTTCTTCCGAAACTCAACATGTCATTATAAAATTTAAGTTGTTAATTATATATATAATATTTAGCAAAGACAAAAGTTTATATTATAAATGAATATTGAAATATAGGAAATAAAAAAAATATTCCAATAATGTGAATGAAAAAAGGCAAATATGGTCCATGGCTTTTCTTCATTAATAAATAAAAAGTATCATCATGTACATGGACAGGTGGTTTGGGCCGATTTGGGTTCTGGTTCATCCAAATCGGTTCTTATAAAGGGACGGTTCTGGTCCAATTTTTATTTGAACCAACCCGTTAAACATCTCTACGATAGAGACACAATCATTATCCATCAGTGCACAATGTACACTCAATAAATTCTCGAACTAATTAATAACATGTGAATCACACTATATTCGCTCGAGAAAATATTATTATCTAACTCATGATCATTGACAAAATATGACATATTTCGCTAATCTCGACACCCGATACCAATGTCTGACTATTGTATAATCATGTTATGCGCATGGAATAAAAATGAATTTGATTCCTTATCATATTTAAAAAAGAATTTTAGTTTTTCGAATATGTTTTATTTTGCCAGAAGATATTATATTTTCGAATATGATAAGATATTTTGCCTATAGGTTATATGCCCATTTCATAGAAATCGTTGGGCTCACTAGATAACGTTCTCTATCCTTCCAATCGCAATGCTCTCCCTCACCCCTAAGCCCCTCTCATTCTCCCTCTCCACCCCATTCCTCGCCGTCGACCACCACCTCCGCCGTCACCAACCGCCTACCCCGCCCTCTCATCCCAAGTTCACAGCCATATCTGCCATCATTCTTCCTCCCTCTTCCTCCTCCGCCAGGTCACAACGACAGCAACTCTACCAGCCTTACCGCCCACCGCCATCTCCTGTGCCACCCAAATACCGATCCCTCGACATCAACGCCCGCCTCGATATCCTTTCTAATAGATTAGGTCTCTGGTTCGAGTACGCCCCTCTAGTCACCTCTCTATATCAAGAAGGATTCATTTCCACCACTCTTGAAGAGATCACCGGCATTCCTTCTCTCGAGCAGAACCGACTCGTTGTCGCCTCGCAGGTTCGCGACTCTCTTATTGAGTCTTGTGATTCCGATACCGTGTCCTTTTTTGACTTGCCGGGATCCCCCGAAATTCTCTACGAAATTCGAATCTTGAACACCCCACAACGCGCTTCTGCCGCGAAGTTCTTCATAAAGAATGGTTTTGATGGGAGGAGAGCCGGGGAGTTGGCTAAATCTATGAAAGATTTTCCGCGGAGGGATGCAGAGAAAGGGTGGGAGAGTTTTGATGGGAATTTACCGGGGGATTGTTTGGGGTTCATGTATTATAGGCAAGCCCAAGAGCATAAATCGGCGTCTTTGCTAGAGCTGAGTAGGGCCACATTGGAGAAGGCGTTGGAGGTGTCAGAATCGGAACTTGCCAAGCAGAGAGTTTCGGTGGATTTAGAGGTGAAGGATGGAGTGGAAGGAGATGGGGGTGCTGTTAATGAAATCGTGAGGGTTCCGGTTGTGAGGATGTCAGTGGGGGAGGTAGCACAGTCGAGCATAGTGGTGGTTTTACCAGTTTGCAAGGCGGAGGGGAAGGGAACAGAGGTGGAGGAGGCGCCATGGGAATGTGGAATGGTGGGAGATTTCGGGGTTGTTGAGGCAGAGAAGGGGTGGAACAGGTGGGTGGTTTTGCCCGGATGGGAGCCGGTGGCAGTTTTGAAGAGAGGAGGGGTGGCAGTGGCCTTCAAAAGGGCGGGTGATGCACTGGAATGGAAAGGCAGGAGGAGGGACGCAGAGGAGCAAATCTTGGTGGTGGCGGATCGAGGAAGGAGAGAGGTGGCGCTCGATGACGCATTTTATTTGGTTGTGAGTGGTGGGAATGGGAGTGGCGAGGAGGGGTTGAGAGTCGAGAGAGGTCTGAAGTTGAAGGATATAGGGGTGGTGGAAAGCTTGGGTACTGTGGTATTGATTGTTAGGCCACCTAGAGAAGACTATGAAGATCAACCAGGTCCCCAAGATTGGGATTAGAATACCTCCTCTTATTTTCTGCTATATTTGGTTGGTGTAGATCACGAACGTGGTAGGAGTGAAATGGGGGAGCAAATAATAGAGCACAAAGATTTATAGCAAACTATTGTCAAACTCTAGATGATAAATTTTGGTGGAATTTCATTTGGATGATATTTGCTTGTGTTGGATTAGCTGTATTATAAGTAGGTATTTTGTGAGAAGGTCGATCTTTATTCGTAGGACGAGTTAATTCTCTTCATATTTATAATAAAAAATAATATTTTTGGCATAAAAAAATATTTTTTTCACGTGTAACTCAAATAAAAGATTTGTCTCACAAAATTGACGTATGAAATCGTCTCACATAAATTTTTGTATTAAATTATTTTGTCCACCTTGTTTAGGAGGTTGCTGGATTTTGTATGGGAGATAAAAAAGGATTTGTGTTGATTGTGAGCACGTTCTTGTATGAAAATTTGTTGTGTTGATATACATTGCTAAAGATCCCGTGTGTTTCAATGTAAGTCCAGACAATGGGTTAGTTCGTATTTAAATTACCATTTTATAAAATGATTTTATCGGATAAAGATTTTTTTTACTATTTTTGGAGTAGACTCTGACATCTTATTTTATTAATAGTTATATTATATTAAACTCTTACAAATGCACGTGTTAAACAAATTAAAAGGAAATCTCGAAGAGAGAGAATATTAACTGATCGATTATAAAACAAATTAATTCTGAAAATGATTTATTACAAAATGATAAATACTAGTAGTTATTTAGTTACTTCGAGTAAAACCTGTACGATATAAAAAAAACTATTTGGTATCACCTTACTTTTGTGGCTTATTGTTTCTCTTTTTTTAAAAAGATGGTCTTGATTGTCAAACATTATTTTTTAAAAAGTTTTACCAAAAACTATATCAATCAAGTTACCAAATAAGGGATAACTCATGCCTCAGAAAAAACTTGTAAGTACATACTTCACAGCCGAAAATTAGAATCTCCTCATTCTGCTAATAGAAACAGAGATCCGACCATCTATTCTATTGCCATCATCAATCGCAGTTTGCATCGCGAATAACAATATCCTTCTTCATTGTAGCTCACCACAATCATCAATCACAACAGTAGACGATGTAGAACCGGACTGGGAACCAACATTCTCCATCTCCTTCACCACGTCATATCCTTCCACAACTTTGCCAAATACGACATGTTTACCATCAAGCCAACTTGTCTTGACAGTGGTGATAAAGAATTGTGATCCGTTCGTGTTCGGCCCAGAATTTGCCATTGATAACAGGCCTGGCTCTGTGTGCTTTAGTTTGAAATTCTCATCAGAAAATTTCATCCCATAAATCGACTCTCCTCCAGTTCCATTACCTCTCGTAAAGTCTCCTCCTTGACACATAAAACTTGGAATAATACGATGAAATTTACTACCCTTGTAATGCAATGGCTTCCCAGAAGCTCCAACCCCTTTCTCCCCAGTGCAAAGGGCTCGGAAGTTCTCAGCAGTTTTCGGTGTGCTGTCAGCAAACAGCTCCATCACAACTCGTCCAGCTTTCACCTTTCCGATCAAAATGTCGAAGAAAACCTTCGGGTTCTTCATCTCTCTGAAATCAAAGATATAACAAAAAGAAAGACATCACAAGTTTGCAATGCTTAGGCTAAAAGCTCGTCTAAAATTGGATAGTTTAGTCATCCCTTGCGTGCATGCAGGTTATGTTCATCTTCATCTATATTCCTAAACATATCTCCTACCCCTAAATAACACAGCTGCTATTTTATTTTTTTGAATTGAAAGAAGAAATATCGGGGTACATAATTTAATATGAAGATAAAACTCTGATAAGATAATGAAAGAATCCTAACAAGATTTGAGACAGAAGAACAGGTAAAAATTTAAATTTTTAACAGTTCTAAGTTTTTTATAAACAGATAATTAACGAGTCAACCCAGGTAAAATTTTAGAAAATAAGGATAAACAACAGCATACATACTAAATTTATACAGAAAGTAGCCAAATTTAATTAACAAGCTGTCCCTTATTCAAATTCAATACTACACCCAAAAATTACAAAATCACATATACGCAAAAAAAAAAAAATATAACAGATGAATAAAAATTATCATTCACATATGCAAACCGCATACAACACCGCATATTAGCAAAATTCATACACCGGATCCAATTAAAATCCCAACGAAACTCCGGAAAAAGTTGGAAACAATTTTCCCGAAAACCAATTCATCGAATGCAAAACAAATGTTCATTCGGTGTTAAATCCCTCTTAGAAAAATGAACATTTAACATCAAGAGGATTAAAAACTACGGAAGATACAATGATTTTCAATATAGCACAATTTTTGAGCCCCACAAGCTTCTGGAAATTAACACCTGTGACGCCTTCGATTTGTGCACCCACACATACAAATCGGTTGAAACTCAAATTCCATTAAGTAAATAGAGGGATCCTCACCTATCACCTTTGGTGAGCGATGATGAATAGACTGAAAAGGCTGCTGGCCGGAACTCTTATTGGGTTTATCTAGGGTTTTATTAGTTGATTTTCCCCATTTCCCCCCTTCTTTTCAAGGTATTTTCAAATTTCTCCCATTTTCTATAATAAGGTGCGTGAATAAATAAATAATATCAATTGAGCTTAGGGATGGCCATGAGTAGGGTATGGGGTTAGGGATGGCCATGAGTAGGGTATGGGGATGAGTATGTGGATGGATTTAATAAATGGATATGGGGATGGATGAATGAAATCNT
The DNA here is from genome assembly GCF_012295235.1 of Primulina huaijiensis. Classification (NCBI taxonomy): domain Eukaryota; kingdom Viridiplantae; phylum Streptophyta; class Magnoliopsida; order Lamiales; family Gesneriaceae; genus Primulina; species Primulina huaijiensis. The sequence continues at coordinate 2,601,446 of NC_133317.1, read as the reverse complement.
CAAATTTATGATTATATGTATTGAAAACTCCGAAAATCGGTGAATTGACTGATGAATCTTTAATATAAATAAATATAATTACTATATATATACATATATACATACATATATATATATATTTATTTTTATATATATTAATTAATTTAAACGGGTATTCGGTTCGGGTGTGGGTCGGATTATATCAAACCGGTCTCCATACCTGAACCCAAAAATCCTCATACCCGATTACTCAATTATTTAATCGGGTCTAAAAATCTCTCCATACCCTCTTCTATTCGGGTCGGGTATCGGATCCTCCAACGGGTTCGGAGAAAATTGTCATCCCTAATTGAGCTAGAGTGTTTTTTAAGTTCAACTCGACTGCATCCCATTTTTATGCGTAGTTTAGCTCGGTGACACCCTTGATTTTAAAAAAGAAAACATAAATAATCATATGAAAACGAAACACATAAAAAAATATCAAACTATAATACTACCAAATTGCTTTCATAATGAAAAGAAAAAACCAAAATTTTCGTAACACGATTACACGCATTTCGTCTATAATTAAAATTTTATTATCTTGAGTTTCAAAATGGTTAATTTAGAAAAATGCACTTTCTAATATTCATGTGATGTTCTACTGTTGCAAACTCGGACTAAATAGAGAAACACGATCACATGAATGTTCCCGACACAACAAAGAGGTTCGAGCTAGAGCTCGGCTCATGATCACATGAACATTCCACTGTTTCTCGAAGTTCATGAGCACAAGCTCAAATTGGACTATGAAATAGTGATCTCAAGCCCATGTAACTCAAAATAAATGAGCTAGCTATAACTCGGCTCATGAGTTCAGATTGTGTTTACAAAATTCGATCATGAACATGAGTTTCAATTATGAGTTACCTCGTGAGCTTGAACTCATGAACAAGTTCACAAGCTCTATGACAAAATTAATATCAATATTTTTTCTTAATAAAATATTATCGTTTATAATACTAAACAATAAATTTTTTTTTTTAAAAAACACTTTTTTATTTTGGAAAAATTATTTTTAGTCCGTTATTGTTTCTCCCGCCAAACTCGAATTAACATTTTTTTATTTTTCAGAACCATGCACCCCCCAAAATATTAGGAAAGCAGTAAAACTAATGATTTCGTGCGTAAACCGGTCGAAGAGAACCGGGAGATATTTTTGACACACTGTGCAATAAAAAAAGGTGAAAAGAAAAATGGAAATATCATCAACACTGCAAGAAACCCAAAACCCTACTCCTTAAAACCCAGTTCTCCATTCCTCACTCTTACACTGAGCTTTTTCTTATCTTCCTAACCCATTTCTCCGATGGTTGATTGAGCCGAGGAGCTGGAATATCAATAATTAATTATGATTAATAAAAGGCTAATCAGTAGCCGGAAGGATTCCGCGGACTGTGGAAATGGATTGAATTGTGATGGAAATGATTATAAGAAGAGGAAAGGTAGGAAGCATGATCGGCAGCGGGTTTTTATGACCGAAAATGATTATAGGACGCGACTTCAGGAGATTTTGTACAGTCCGGAGCATATTTTGATGAAAATTTTCAGGAAGGATGGCCCGACGCTGGGTGGTCAGTTTGATTCCGTTCCATCGAATGCTTTTCTCCGCGGTAAGAGATTCACGAGCAACTGTGTGCTTTCTTTTAATTTGTGTGACGAGTGTGAATCTGAGTTTTGGAGGTGGTTAAAAGTTTCATTTCTGATGCAGTTTGTAGTCTGATGATAGTATTTTGTAGTTCATAGCGTGAAATGATAACTGCACTTAATGAATTATGAATTCCTATTATCGCATTACTTTGAAGTGAAAAAGGTCTCTAGGAAATAACTTACTAGCTTATCAATCGGTTGTAGAACGCATTGTTATTTTCTGCTGACTTGAGTTCGTGTTATGTAAATATTTTTGTATAAAATAAGTATCTTTTATTTCTGTTTATGATCTAATGCTGAAGCTTGGTTGATAAAATGAAGAATGGATGGTTTTGGATGTTTTATACCTTTTCCTCTTGTCTAGATTCTCAACTCTTAAAGAGGTTGCCAATGGTAAGTTGTATGAGTGGCTTTGGATGAGCCAAATTTTGACTTCTTTTTTAACTTTTGACATAACATCTATAATCTATCCAGTTGGGGTTTGAACCTTATAGATTGTCACCACGTTTTATTTGTGAAATGAACCTGACTGGTTTTTTTCCGGAAGGAGCCATTCTATTCTAATTTATAGAATTAGTTATTTACATGAGCTAGCCACACAAATGAGATTGTAGATAGTGGAGCTTGATTGGGAATATCATGCGGAAGGAAAAATGAGCTGGCATTCTCATGGAGGATGGAGCTGCGTATCGGTATTTGAGTTCCTCGGAGAGCTTGGTCCTAATACTGAAGCAGAATGACATCTTTTTCTGATTAGTTTAATCTCTCAAACGTCCTCAACTCTTCTCCATATTCGTGCCACTATACTGCCTTGTCCTCTTCAAAATTGTAATACATGAAATGTGTCAAAATCATTCTATTGATTATATTCTCTAATGGCCAGATTGCCGGAAACCTCATCACGAAGAGAATGGGCGTTCAACCCATAGAAAAAGAAAGGTATGCATTTTTTAAGGGAATTCTGGGAAATGATTGCCCCAATATTCTTTGACCTATATTTATTCAACAATTTTTTTTAATTTTGTTAGGTTTCAATGCATGCCATGTTAGACTACCAAGTTTGTTGTGAGAACTGTTCACTCGGGAATAGGCATGGTGCTGGAAAAGGTCCGATGACTGCGAAGGGTGCTCCAACTAAGAAGCATGGCATGGGCAAAGGTTTCATGTCTGAAAGCAATGTTCCTGGGAAGAAACATGGCAAAGGGAAAAGTTTAATTACCGTTTGGCGAGTGAGAAATCCCGATGCTACAGATTTTTCAGATGGTGTCGATTTCAATGAGAGCACCATTCAAAAAAAGAAAAAAAGATTGCAGCGACAACAGGCTATTGTGGTCTGCTCACTATTCTACCTATTTACTGTTGGCTTGTGATGACCGATGATTTTGCATCTTTTCTTGTGCTGTGAAGATAGTCGATTAAATATGTATTTATCTAAATATTTGAATTTTATTTCCCTCGAAAACACAATAAAAGTCAGTTATTTTGTGTGTAGAGAAAATTAGCAAACAAAGAACAGACCAGCAGGAAGACTTCCATGAGAAGTAGAAAGGTAAAACATGCTCCAGCTTTTGTATTTATCTTACTAGGAAGTTCATCCATTTTTGGCTGGTCAGTGATCTATAGTTCCAGACTTACCATTCTATAACGTCAGATGGAATGCCAGAAAGTCCAAAAGCAGAAACAACCTCGTAAAGAAAAATGTGAGCTTGCTTTTGAAGATATGAAATGTCTAGAAAATACTGAAAATTTTGCAGTGCTACTTGATGACGAAGAACTCGAGCTTCAAGAATTGCAGGCAGGACCAAATCCTTTATCCTGTTCTGCACACTTTCCAACCAATGGTTCACATGGTTGTTCACTTTGCAAAGGTTAATATACTTCACTTTTTACTGTTTATAATAGTTGTCAATGTTTCACTTAGAATAAACTGAATAAACCATTGCCTTGTAATAAACACATTTCTGGTTAGACTGAGTTTTATGTGCCCCTCTGTTCATCGTTATAATAAGTTTGTACTTTTATAGATTTGCTTGTCAGGTTTCCTCCAAGTTCTGTGACAATGAAGCCGCCCTTATTTATGCAACCATGGGCATCATCACAAGAGCTCATGAGTAAACTTTTCAAGGTATGAGCAGTTTATTCTATATGATATTGCAGTTGACTGTGGATGCAAATTGCTAAGCTTCACTCAATTTTTATGTATGTTAAATAAATTATCTTTTTTCGATAAGACATGAATAAAATATCTTTATTCTTAAGACATTTCCTAGCCTTTGAAATTTTGACCCACCTTGACAGGTTTCCTGTGTATATATATTTTACATATTATATTATCAGCAGGGCAGAAAGTATTGCACCTTACTACATTCTCATTTTCAAATTACCTATTATTGTGGTGAATGGTAATTTGAGGGTTAAAGAGCTGTGCTTCTAGTGCTAGCTTGGGAAGGGAGTTTATTTTCTCTTCAAAGGGAAATTGCCGTGCTTTTCTCTTTTTTCTTGTTGCTGTCTTGCTGAATCTTCAATATTAAGATAATTTTCTCTTTGATTTGCCGAGCTGCGAAGTCTTGAAGAAAGTTAGACATAGCGCTGTGATTGCTAATAGAAACTTGAGTTTGTGTTTATAGAAAATAGAAATCTTCGGATAAGATGTACAATAATTAGCTGAGGGTTATAGCATCTTTTTAAACCACATGCCTAGTTACTATCAGCATTTTATATATGAATTATGTATAATATCGGATGTGATAATTTAAATTTAGGCAACATATGTCTACCAATTGTTTTTTTCTTTTAGTGATCACCTTCCTGCGTTATCTATTCTTTATCACATTGACATAGAAATCATTTGCTTGACATTTCCAGAATTAGGACTTTGCACACCAGTCCTTACTAATTTTTTTCCTGATTTATTTGAAGGTTTTCCAGTTTCTTTGTACGTATGCTTGCACAATCAGCATGTATTCATTCACATTAGAAGAGTTTGCACATGCCTTTCATGATAAGGTAATTTGATGTCACTGTAATGTTCTATTTATTAGTATTTAACATCTTTCATTTTAATATTTCTGGTTTTCAATGTACTCTCCTTCTGGTTTTCAGGATTCCTTGTTACTTGGGCAAGTGCATTTGGCCCTTCTGAAGCTACTTTTGAAAGATGTTGATAAGGAGCTTGGTAGAGGATTTCTTTCTCATGCCAGCAAAAATTGCAAGTTTTTGCAGTTACTCCAGTCAGTGAGTTGCGATATGTCGAATCATAGCAAACACCTAGTGATGTCTGTTATTATTCAGTCGTACAAAATGTGTTTTCGAATAATTTGCTTGTTATACTTATGCATCCTACTTGAAGAAGTAGCTGAAGGATTCTACTATATTGGATTAACAACTAAAAGCATAATTAGAGTAATGTTGTGTGAATTGAAGATTGAGTGATTATTACTGTCAAAACTAGTTAATTAATGTGACTTTATTGTAGTGTCGCTGTTTTAACCTTATGTCCTTCACTTTTTGTCAGCTTGAACATCACACATCTGTTCTAGAGTTGTGGCAGAGTTCATTAAACCTCCTTACATGGACAGAAATACTTCGTCAGGTATTGGTTGCTGCTGGTTTTGGTCCGAAGCTCAGCATGGAACCTAAGGAAGCTAGTAACAACAAGGTTTTACTTATATTCTGGCGTGGTCACACCTAACTTATGATAATCGATTGCCACATTAGTGTCTCTTATGTGTGTGTGTGTGTGTGTGTGTGTGTGTGTGTGTGTGTGTGTGTGTGTGTGTGTGAATAATTATACATGCCTTCTTTACTCTTGGATTTTAGACATGGAGCATCATAAAACATTTACTTTAGCAGACTGTTTTGTAAGTGATCATATATCTTATAAACCTTTGTCTGCCTGAATGCATTTTGCTTTATCTTAATCTTACATGGTTTTGCTCTGTAGAAAGTTGATCTAATGGAAAAGTACCCCTTAAGTCCTGGTACATTGAAGGGAGAACTATTCAATATTTTGTTGAAAAAAGGAAACAGTGGGATGAAAGTCTCAGAGTTGGCACAATCTTCATCTGTAAGTTTGTATATAATCATGATAATTATAAGCAAACATTCATTTTCCGGTTGGATAGAGTGAAAATATCAGCATAATTATGTATTTTGGTTCTTAGTGGGACTATTTGTTTTTCTTTGCAGATTGTTGAGTTGAGTCTTGCTGATACATTAAACGATTTGGAAAACTTAATCATGTTAGCTCTGTCAGGTGACATGACATTGTTTGAAAAGATTTCCTCGTCTGGATATCGCTTGCGGATCAATGCTGATGCGAAAGAATGTGAAGACTGCTCATCTGGTTCTGAAGACTTTGGTAGCGTAGATGATACTTCTGAAGTCAGTATTGTACAAGACAATGAGAATGATTCTGAGCATGGGTCTAGGAATTCCAGTCCATTTGAACTTGGCCAAAATGTTTATAAAAATCAATCTGAAATGTTGATGATGTACAATGAAATCGATGAGAGCTATCCAGGAGAAGTGTGGTTGTTAGGACTCATGGAGGGTGAATATTCAGATTTAAACATTGATGAGAGGCTTAGTGCCTTGTCCGCATTGATTGATCTACTTAGTGGTGGATCCACTGTCAGAATGGAGGTAATCCCTCGGATTGTTATATGATTATTTGTACAAAATCCTTAGCCGCTCTAATTATATCATGACCTGACTTTTACGATGCAGTGGATAGAAAATCATTTTGTCTTATTAATGGATAATCAAAATTATCTTGTTTTTGTTTTTCTTTGTTTGTGCTTAAATGATGGAAGCATTGACGAGATTAAACATGTTATCAAATGTCGCAACACAATCAAAGGGAAAAAGATTTTATAGAAGAAACTTGTAAAATAAATGCATTTTTTCCCTTTTTCTGTGAATTGTTAAAACGATTATATAAATCATGTCGAGACGTGTAGAAAATAGCCAAATTGGGGAGAAAGCTATTAGAGGAACTGATGAGAAATATCCTTCGATTAATATCTTTTTTAAGAATAGGATGATATTTCGAAGGTTGGTGGAAGCAACAATCATGCATGTTTAGTGTAGCTTCCTATGTGACACAACAATTGAACTGCAATGCTTGGTCTCATTTAAATGATTTGAATGGTACAACTATCACTATCTCTTGCTTTTGGTACAACGGTAGTTGTAATAAACCACCGGTATAGAAACCAAAGTCATATACTCTTATTGACCTGTGTAGCTACTTAGCCATGGCACTTGGTCCATTCTACCTTTTGAAATATTTAAGTTGTATTATCACCGTAAACTATGACTTTTGGTATGATACCAAACCACTGATTCTATAATTGTAATGTGTTAGCAACAATATATTTAAGTTATTCTGTGTTGACCTGTGTAGCTACCTAGCCATGACACTTGGTCTGTTCTACTTTTTAAAATATTTAAGTTATACTATTACCGTAAGCTATAACTTATGGTATACCATCGAACGATCGATTCTATAATCGAACTGTGTTAATAACATTGAAATTTGAAATTCTTTGGTTTAAGTGCAACTATAGGAGTTCACCATTATGGTTGTTACTTTTGTAATGTACCGAGGAGAATAGAGATTGAAAGTAAACGGAGGTTGTGATTTTGAAATTTCAGCTAAAACCGTGAAGTTTCTTCGTTTGACCTAATGCCTCTCACTTGTATGATGACCGAGGATTGAGTGATGTTAATGAATCAACTAAATACTTTGGTAAAACACGGTAAAAAGACACGATGCCTGTTTACAAAAATTAATTGTATGGTCTATCAAAAACGTTAGCGTTTTATTTCTTGGTCACCGCATTAAATAAATGATTGGTAGATTCACATCTTGAGGTGTTACTGAACCAGAAGCTGTCTTTTTTCTAGATTAAGAGTCTTAAGAAACTTTGCAGGAATAATTCCTCCTTTCTTGAGCTTTTGGACTCGACTGTATGTTGCTCAATGTTTCTGTGAAAGGGGAGTGGTCGTGAAACTTTGCAGCATGTGTCATTTTCGACGTGCACTTTGTTCGAGCAAAAGCTGACTATTTTTGGTCCATTCTTGTATTTAAATTGAGATAAATGTGGTGTTATGATATCTTTTGGATGTTAAATTTATCGTAACTGTAGAATATTGTTGAGCCATTCAATGGTTTCATCACCTGATTGTTTTGGTCTCTCTTGTTTGGCGAGGAAATATGCTGCTTAAGATTAAAAATCGAAGTGCTGGTTTTCGTCTGTATCACCCTTCATTGTTTGTTACATTTTTCATGCAGGATCCCTTGACATCAATTGCAGAATGTTCTCAAAATATCAATATTTACGGTTCTGGAGCAAAAATAAAGAGATCAAACACGAAGCAGTGTAGTTTGCCACAATCAGGAGGTTGTGGGCAAACACTTGGTAACCTTGGTACTGGTACATCAGGGCAACCTACTGATTCTTTGGTTACTATGTCAAAGATTAGTGATGAAGAAAAGTATGAAAACATGAAAATGATAGCGGAGGAATTCGAAGTAGATGGCTATATACATCCTATGCAGTCTGTCTTTCTCGGTGCTGATCGTAGGTACAATAGATACTGGCTCTTCTTGGGGCCTTGTGATGAATCAGATCCTGGACACAGGAGGATTTACTTTGAATCTTCTGAAGATGGCCACTGGGAGGTGATCGACATGCGAGAGGTGAAGTTTGTCGCCTTTTGTCCTTGAATAAATTAAAACACAAATATTTTTCACGACTGGGTTTGATTTACTTCTCTGCTTATTTGTCATCTGATATCAGGCTTTGTGCACTTTGATGTTGACTTTGAACCGTAGAGGTGCCAGGGAGGCCCAGCTTCTGGCATCTTTGGAGAAACGAGAAGCATTTCTTTTCCTAGCAATGTCTAGTATGCATAATGATGTTGAAAACGGGAAAATTGCCTCGTTTGATCAATCTGAAATTAATACTTCCAGGGAATCTAGTTCCTCACCAGTGTCTGACGTAGACAACAATTTAAACTTGAATGAAATCTCAAATAATCTTCCTTCTTCTACTGGCACAGTTGAAGATGGTGTGCAAGGGGGACAGACTGAGATATCAGGTCATTCATTAGCTTTTGATGTATATCTGTGGAAGTCGTTTTACTATAAACTCAAAACCGTTACAAATACGAAGAAGGCATATCTTGATTCACTCAGAAGATGTGATCAATGCCATGACTTATACTGGCGAGAGGAAAAGCATTGTAGAATTTGCCATACCACATTTGAGCTTGATTTTGATCTAGAAGAGAGATATGCAATTCATTACGCCGTGTGTCAAGTCAATAGTGATGCTAGTAAATGCCGACGACCAAGGGTTCTATCTTCCCGATTGCAGTCGCTCAAAGCTGCAATTTATGCAATTGAGGTATGCATTCGTAAAGCCGAACCTTTTATTTTATATTAAGGATGCATATGAATAAAAGACAATCATTGATATCATACTTATATTTGCACGAGCCTTCTTGTCGGACACACCTCAGCAGTTTGTGGATTACTTGCAACTGAATTTCCTCACGTATATTTGAGATTTGAAAACCGTAGTTTTATGAGCAGGTTCTGTAGATTCATCCTTTGTACATATATATGTGTTCAAGGTGGTGGAAACCAATTTGGGCTTGCTCACTGTTCAATGACTCTAGTGTATACCCAAGATGTTTTCTAAAGATGCAATTGTAATTGACCTGACTGTTTTATATGAAGATCCATTGTAAAAATTTGGATGCACCTATTTATTAAGTTTTGTCTTGCGCTGCCCGTTAACTTGTTTAAAACAAAGTCTGTTGCTGGTAGTTCATAACTTCTTCCATTATTTGTGGGCACGAGTATTTAATGGAAGGTTGTGTAGGTTAAACTAAATAATTTACCTTAACAAGGGATTTCCTTTTGTAGCACACAGAGCTTCTCATGGTTAATGATGGCATCCCTTGTTCGGGGAAGAAATTGAAACCTGACCATAGACTGCTTAGATTATATTGATCGTTGTAGCAGGTTAAGCAGTGTATCTTACTTTTGGAGCAAGGTGTCCTTTTTTGGTAATATGTTTAGTTGGAAGCATTTATTAGTTTCTTGCAGTTTGAGTTTGTGTTAATATGGGATGAGCAATGCAAATGGCTGCACAAAATTTTATACATAGTTTAAGCAAGTAAATAACTTTGCAGTCAGTTGTACCTGAAGATGCCTTCTTTGGCTCTTGGAAGAGATCTGCTCACAATCTTTGGGTCAATAGGTTGCGACGAGCCTCAAATTTAGCCGAATTTTTACAGGTGGTTAATAATGCATCCGATACTTTCTTCTCTAATAGATATTTACTTTCAGAATACTATAATAATCAAATTCTTCCGCTTTACAATGCTTCAGGTTCTCGCTGATTTTGTTACTGCTATCAAAGAAGATTGGTTTTATCAAAATTGTAATACTTCTGGTTCATATTGCATCCAAGACTACATATTTTCGGACTTTTCAACCGTGCCACATACATATTCAGCAGTTGCATTATGGATAGTGAAATTGGATTTGTTAGTTGCCTCTCATATGGAGAGCTGTAAATATCAAAATAAATCTAAAAGCTGCAGGTAGACTTGAAAGTACGCATTTAACCATTCTGAGTGTTGCTTCAATGATGCTTCTTTTTTGCATTGTATCAATAATTCTAGGATTCTAGTGTGTGGCCCTAAATTCTGTTGTCGATTCTTCTCTACCTTTTCCATGTGTACACGCCCCCTCATTTGGAGCATGGGTGGTTGAATGATGTGGGAGGACATTCTAGTTTATTTGAGTTGTGGGTTACTGACCAATGCTATTAGAGATTATCTTTTTACGTCCTGATTTTGTTAACCAAGGTTTTATTTCTAATTAATACAACTAAACGTTTGTTCAATTTGTTCCCTAGTTTGGTCATTCTTTCTTTGGGAAATGACCTTCCACACACTCCAATCAATTACAATGATTGTCCTGTAATGAATTGCTCTAGAACGATCCTTCTGCTGTGAAGTAATCATAATAGACTATCTCTTGCTCTCGAATATCCCAAATCTACTTAGACCGGTTGATTTTAGTTCTTTATCATTTTTCTTCCTAGCATTTCTTCCTTTAGTTTGTCATTATATAAGCAAGTTATTGTTTGGATAATTGTAACAAGATGTGAGAACATTTAAATGCCATTAAACTTCATTTACTTTTGGTTTGTATTATTGTGAGTATAATAGTCTACAACACCAATGGTTGCTCTTTTCATTTTGTGCTCAACTACATAAAAAAAATCTCAAAATGGATTTAGACTTTTGGTGGGATTCATTTGAAATGTTTAGATGTCTATTTTGTGGTGTTTAATATTTAAGTAGGGTATTGAGGTGAAAATGCAGCAGTTATACAACTCTTTTAGTTGTTTTCATTTTCTTATCTCAAGATTTTTTTGAATTTTGGGAGACTTTCATGTTTTGTGAGTGTGTGTTAAACTATTGTTTTCCGTGATTTGGTGTGATTATAGCTGTTTACAGTTCTCAATAATTGTTTTGATTGTTGCATAGAGAACAAAAGAGTGATCGCTTATAATATTTTAAAAGGTGATTCTGTTTCTGGAACTACGTGGTTTAAACGGCTACTTTTCATTTTCTCTGAGATCCTGTCGGTCCACTCTTATTTGCTTGTGGTTTCTTGTGTTCGTGCATCAGTAATGGATATAAATAATTCAAATTCTTTGTTTACATTGTCTTGTGTACATGTTATATTTACATTGTCTTGTGCACATGCAGTGCACGGAGGTACCTTATTAACTAGTGGACATTCCTTGCTGGCCATGAAGAGGAGACTCGAATATGGAAGTGAATTGCCTTTACGACTGACTTCTCGGCTTATATGTGAGCGTCATATTTCCAAATTCATCATTGCCGCGATCGAGGAGTTTCAATCGATGATGATGCTTAGGTCCGAGAGCGTAGGTATGTGAGTAGGGAAAAAAATTGAAATAGGACCCTACTGTTTTGAAAATATAAACTTGTATAAAATTTGCTAGACTCCCAACGATGTTATTTTTACTTAATTATGAATTTATTTTTAAGTTGAGCTTTACCCGTTATTTAAATTTCATAAAATTATAATCTAAGACATGTATTTTTCTTATTAGTTTCGATGAAAATAGTGCAATTGTTTGAATATTTTATGAAAAATTCATGATGATAATGCTGTGTGGGTCATGAGTTTAACTCGGGATTTGAAAAATAATAATGGTGATTCATGATCATAATTATCATTGAATTCACTTAATTTTGTCCATTCAAACAATATGAGAAATTCAAAATCAATGAATTTCAAACTTATCATGTCAAATCCATCGATCTAAACAAAAATTAACTCCAAAATCCCGTAGAACTTCCTCAAGGAATAGCACCAAGACATCAACATCGTTTACGAAAGATGATATATCCGAAGTTTATAAGTTAAACTACACCTCATGGACAATAGACTACAATATGGACGAGATTTCGACCACTTGAATCAAATCAAAATGCCGCAACCAGTATCGTCCCACGTTTTTTCCATTTCTTAAACATATAGTTCATCAGTAGCAGTGAATTCTCCAACATCCAAGCCCCTTCAAATCTTGAACACGGGGAATATTATTAATAATTGGCCAATGCCAAAAAAATCAACTGAACATCTCAAGGAAGAAAGTCCTTTCGACGTCTTTAAATTGATGGCCCGATCCATAAGCAGCTGCAATACGTGCCAAACATAAAATAAAGTCAAGAAAACATATAATCAGAAGGGGAAAAACTAGCATGCACTCAAGCTTAATTATATCAATCGTCATTATAGATCTTTTCAACCTTTGTTTGGTCCTCGCTTTTCTTGTATGTTTGAAGGTCATTTTGAAAAAAAAAATTCATAATTAAAAATTATGTTTGACCAACAATTTTCAACTATACGCGATCTTCAACCAAGTACAGGATTCCAGTGTATGCGAATTGAGAACACAAAAATTCCATCGGTTTAGTTTGAAAATTTTGGTCAAACATAATTTTTAGCAGCATATTCGTCTTGTACAGAAATCATAACGCACATACAAAGAATAAAGTTATCCCTGGAAGAATGTATCCATTATTAAATCAAAGGAACTCTTATTTTAGTTTTTTTCTTATTCATTACAACGTGTGTTGTTAAATTGTCAGATAAATTAAATTAATTTTTTTACCTTCCTTTGCTTTGGGCTTGAACAATTTAACAGAAGGCCTAATTCGAATATTGTTTGCCCATTTAAAATGATCTAGGTCCATACGCAGACCACCCATCCATAAATTCTCTCGAAAAACTTGGATTTTTTCTCAACTCGAAAAATAATAATAATTATGTATCCTTCTGAAAAATAAAGAGCGGTCTGAGTTATATTTCCAAGATTTTTAAATTAAATAATGTCAAATTTAATTAATTATGTTATCAAAAGACATGTTAATCAAATACTAAAAGAAATGGCTTTCGATATAACATCCCATTTTAACTACTATTGAATATCATGAAAAATATATTTTATATTAAAATTTTAAATATTTACTTCTTTTTTTTTTTGAAATGAAATATTTACTTCTTGATTATCATTACTATGAACGAAATAATTTTTTAAGTTAGAAAAAGAGTTTTAAGGAAAAATACGAGTATGCAAGAAAGAAAAATGACGTGGGCTAGTGATGCTATTTTTGTATATCCATAAATAAAGGCGGAAGCGGATGCCTACAAACCTTCAAAATCGACCGGGAGCATAACATCGCTACTTAAAAAACTATAAATTTACACGGCATTCATTACATCACCAAAAGTACTCGAGAGAACCTAAAGTTCTTGACACCAAAATAGTGTTCTTCTACTATAGAAGATTACACGTCCATAACAACACCATTCCCAGTTTCGACACAAGTTTCTTACCGGACCCAATATAGCACAACATCCTAAAGTTCATTTGTCAATTTCTTACCTTAATTTCCATCATCAGAACCTTTCAAGTAGAGGGTTTCACCCCCATCTCCTCCACGCCCTTCAGCCGAAAAATGGCTCCCCATTTCTTGCCTGCTTCCAACAGAAAGCGCACGTCCGGTGGTTAGCAGGTTATCACTACCACTGCTGCGGCTGAAATCCGGAAAACCTACACCAAGGCTGCCAATGCCGCTTGTGGTATGAGGCTCACCTTGGAGCATAAGTCCACTGCTTCCGGCAGAGCTCATCCCAAGTTGGCTGTGCAAGGCTTGCTGTTGAAGGGAGGAATACTGCTGTTGCCCATAAAGTAGCGAGGAGCGAGCAGCCATAAGAGATTGTGGCGTCATTTGTTGAGCTTGCTGGTGCTGCATGTAATGTGCACCAGGCTGCATGATCCCACCACCAGAATACTGCAACACCAAGTAATAATGCAACTAATTAATGCAATTTGAGAAGAACGATTGACTTGACAAGATACAGGAAACCTAGTAATGCACCTGAGAGTGCATGGCCGGTGGCTGTGAATCTGCGATGGCGGCAAGATACATCAAGTTTCGCTGCAGACGAGCTTGGTTCCTACAAGATATTAAAAATATGGACTCAAGCAAATGATCGATTTTAATTCTGTTCGAATCGTCGCAACTCTCAGGCCGCCCACAAAACAGAACTTGGAAATCAAGCAAAAATTTGGGATATGTTCAAAACGGTAAATATAAGGAAATAAATTTGGTATCTCAAGCAACGAGCGCTCAAGTAAAGTAAGATGATTGCATGTACTGATCGGTACTAGCTAAAACGTTGGAACGCCGATTAAGTTTGAAAGCTAAAATAAACCTTCATAAGTTAAAATGGCTTCAACATCACCCATATGACACAAAATTTACCAATTTCAACTATTTTGANAAAAAAAAAAAAAAAAAAAAAAAAAAAAAAAAAAAAAAAAGCGAACACCACGAGCACAGGTGATCTTTCAATTGTGTTAGTCTGCTAGTGCTCCTCAAGGCTCAAATTATACAATTTGGACTTGAGAAATCGATCATAAATAACCAAGAAATCGCTCAAAATTGGGGTATTCAGTTCAAGAGCCACTAACATAAATTATAACATGCAAACAGGTGTTTACAAATAACTGAATTGCCAAATTTGAAAGTTCTTTAAAACGTCCACCATCATGTTTCAAATCAGATCAAGCAAAAAAAATATTGATTCACTTTTATAATCTTCTTAAAAAGAACCATAAAAAAAAGAAAGTGATCTTACACACTACATCTAAACGATCACAGAACCCATGGTCATGAAAAACTAAGAGAACTAAGAGGTCGGTCAACAGAAACTAAATATACTAGTAATCATGCGCAAATCAAGCAAAATAACACAAAAATACCAAGAAAATTGGAACAAGTACTCCTTCACTTACTCTGCACACTCACTCAACTTCCCAGAATTTTGGCTCTCAACTATCTTTAAAATCAGCGATTTGTTTTCATCCAGATACTGCATAACGTTACAAAATGAGCTTCTTCAGAAAAACGAAGTTAAATGACAAACTCAACTAAAATTTGNAAAAAAAAAAAAAAAAAAAAAAAAAAAAAAAAAAAAAAAAAACAGCGGCTTCAGCAGCAAAGTAAAAACAAACAAGAGGAAAGGATCAAAGAAAATGAAATTCAAAATCTTTTTGAAAATAGGCAATTAGAAAATGATACCGTATGAAATAAATAAGGACATGAGACAAGAAAATAAGCACATCATAAACTATATAAAAAATCCTCAAAAGGAGGACATGAGGAATAAATTAATACTGCTATAAGTAAACTACTTTGGCCATAGTAATAATACACCATAATCGAGAAACGGTCATATTCCCCAGAAGTATAATGGTTAGAAATTGGGGAAAACTCAGCTAGATCACCAAAATTACAAAATGAAAAATCCCACAGGAGAACGAATGGTTAAAAATACAAGAATGGAATATGTACATAAAATCACTGTGTATAGGGTTTGTTAATGGAATATCAAGAACAAAGCAAAAAGACAAAAGATGAACAAATAGAATTCATCTCAACTCTTTCTCACAACCACCAAATCAAAACCTAAAAATTGCATTAAAAGATACCGTCTTTTTAGCCAGATTTATTAAACTCACAAAGTTTTAAGGTCAAATACAAAACCCTATCAGTTCACACATTTCTTTCTATAAAAGAAGATGGGAACCAAAAATCACAGAATGAAAATGGTACAAAAAAACCCAAGAACTTTAGGATGAAATGGTTTATATCAAGAATATCAAACCCAAAAAAAGATTACAATTTTCCAGCTAGCAAGACAGTACAAGCAATCAAACACCAATCCCTATCAGAAAACACCCACAAGAATAATAGCTGGCCTTCTAATATTGACTCATCAAGAAAATTCAGACCCCATGAACCTAGAAAAGACATCATTCATAAAAAAAATTCTGCTACCAAAGTTAAGTCAGATATACCAATAAAGGGGGCTTTTTTGCAGAAATGCCAAAAGTGAAAAAGAAAGAGCAGAAAACACAGAGAAAGATCAGAGGAAATGGAGGGGATCGGAGCAAGAAAGGAACGCAAAAGAAAACCTGTTGAATATGATCAGTAGTGACGTTGCTGGGGTAATAGGCCGCCATCATGGGATGCATCTGCATCAGGTGCTGCTGCATACCCTCTCTCTTTATACTCACCCCCACCGATAAAATAACACCAAAAAAATAAATAATATAAATAAATAAAAAACAGTACCCTCCACACACATTAAATTTTACAGGCTATATATAAAATCCTTCTGCAAAGTTTGACCACGAAAAATATGCGTCAACAAGTAAGAAATGAGACGACCCCTCCCTTTTTTTGTGTTTATTATCCGTTTTCTCACAAAAACAAAACTTCACTTGATGTTGAATAGTGACATGGTTTCAAGTAACAAAACGAAGACGGTTTAGTAATCCATTAATATTATCATCGGTGTGTGTGTGAAATGTGTGGAGACTGTACTGCTTAGCTACTTGCGCAGATAATTGCATTGTAGTACGTGAAAAATAATGACAAAAGATGAAAAAAGAAACGCTCTTTTCCTTTTTTTTTCCCTCTCTCACACACCCTAAGAGAGTGTGCGTGAGGTTGAAAAGAATCCTGCAAAAGAAAGAGACAGGGGGAGGGGTGCAGCAGCCGCAGAGATATTATTATAAAGTAATGAGAAAGAAAAAAGAGGTTTTACTTTGGGGTTTGGTCTGCAGCCGTGGCTTGGCTTGGTCACGTGACGAGGTGATGTACGTACTAAACACCCAAAATTCTTAGTTTTTTTTATGAATCAAAAATAGATTGTGATTACATCATTGGAGTAATCTCTTCAACACGTAAAAATCATCTCTAGATTTTCGACACAAGATAAACCACAACAAAGACTTCGCGTTCTGAAAGATAAATAATTGTCATACTCTATCTTACATTAGTTCAAAATAAATGTTTAAAATATTTTATAAAAACTCAAAATATATAAACTTTTATAACAACTTAAGTAAAAAATTTTTGTAAAATAAAAATAAAAAAATAGTTTCTATTATACAGTCATGTGGACATGAGCTTAGGACGTGACTTGATGCTTTCCCAAAAGCATTTATATATAAATTAAAAAAATATAATATAAAGAAATATAAAAAGCCATGCAGCGTAGTACAACAAAAAGAATTATTCGTTTCTAGCTAGCGCCTAGCCATGGCTGTAAGTTTGAATTTATTTTATTTATTATGCGTTTTATTTTACAAGACTAAACTCATTCGCATCGACTCCTTTCCAATATTTTTTTAATCTTAAAAAAATAGTTATTATCTTTAGTTTATTTATTTATTTTCTAAATAGTTGGTTAAAAATAATCTAATCATATCTTTACAATTTTATGATTTTATTTGAATTCTCTTGTGAAATAAAAGTGATCTCGATCTCTTTATCATGACATTATAATTAAGAAGAGGTCTCTTGTGAGACGGTCTCACGAATATTTATCTATGAGACGGGTCAATATTCCCAATAAAAAGTAATGATCTTAGCATAAAATTAATACTTTTTCATTGATGACCCAAATAAGAGATATGTCTCATAAAATACGATCTGTGATACCGTCTCACACAAATTTTTGTCAATAATTAATTAATTAGATATACATGTTTAAGCCAATGTTTTTATTACATGACGTATTATTATTAAAATGAATAATATTATTATTAAAATGAATAATAATAATAATAATTTAATAGGGGGACACAAATAACCACGTAAGAGACATGCAACAGTCTTTGGTTCTTGAGCCGCCCCCACCTCGGTTCTCACACCTACGATTGGTCACTCACTCACCCATGACGTCACTGTCTTTTTACACAGTATCCACGCGCCACATCCTTACCGTTGAATGGATTAACTTCTGTTCTGATCATAAGTGTCTCCCACGCTCTCATTTTTGACGTGGCTCTCACTTCTTGACTCGTAGCCCAAAGCGACGGGGGAGGGGGGATTTCTGGTGGGCTGACCCGAATCCGATCTTCTATCTTAAACAGGAGCATAATCAGTGCTCTCTTTTTCTATCTCTACCTTACATAAATGAAGAAATAAATGTTTTTCGTTATGATCTTATTGCAACTCAAATCTTTCGGGTCGAAGTCGGAGTTTTTCTTTTAATTTTATTCTAACAAAAATAAGAGATTTGACGTCATCGAGTTGGTGCCGGAATTTAGTACTGGGCGAGCTGCATATAATTTATGTGCCTGGTCTAAGAGCTCGAGCTCGACACCCTCGTTGGTTTCTGCATTTTAAGTTTTTCGAGATTAAATTATAGTATAATTTGGTATATATTTTAATTTTTATATGTAATATTAGACGATTAATAGTTGGTTAATAGATAGTTAATTGATAGATAGATAGTTGAGTAGTTTAGCTTTAGTTTTAGTCTGCATATATGAAACACAAATGATATTGACTGATGTCTGCAAGGGTGTCACCATCACTGGAAGTAAAGCGATTCCGTGGTTCCATTGGTAAAGCTTCGGGTTTACATATATGCTAGGAAAAGAGTGTCTCCCAGTAGATTTAAATCCGATATCTCCCAACGTAACAAAACACATCGAAATTGATTATCATTTTATACGTGATAAAATCAAAGAAGGATCAATAAAAGTCATGCCCATCCGTTCATATTTACAACTCGCCGACATTTTCGCAAAACCACTTCCGACCCATTATCTCGTTTATCGCAATTAACATCCAAGATGTCTGTAAAGAATACTGTCCATCTCGACGGGAGTATCAGACTATTAATAGTTGGTGCATTAAACGATTAATAGTTGGTTAATATATAGTTAATTGATAATTAGTTAAGGAGTTTAGCTTTAGTTTTAGCTTGCATATATAAAACACGATCGAAGGTATTTTCTGTGTCAACCAATGAAGAATGGAATATATTAAAATAAATTCTGCTTCCCTGTAAATTGTAATATATATGTATCAATACTGATTTAATTTACATGACGGCAAGACAAATTAGGAATGTAGGATCGTTAATAATTCCATGGAATGGTTACCAATAAAACTTTGTTATCGATAGTGATATATAATGGGACGCACTTCATAATTATAATCACAAACCCTAGTACAAATCATGGTGTCCTGTCTAAAGGGAAAATGTTTGGTGGAAATAAGGAATATATATAATAAAACTAAGAGGAGATATCAGCTCTTCAAAATTCAATGATGTTGTTAATCGGGCCAAACACCTCGGATTTATAGCTCGATCAGGGTATTTTTGAAAACACAAACTTTTATAAGACCTTTTTAAGATAACAAAATTTTTTTTTTTATGTCAAAAAAAAATTTTCTTTGTAAATATAGATCAAATCAACTCGTGTCTCAAAAACTTACCTCATTTTTAAAACTGCATATGTGTAGGCGTTTGATGAATAACTAAATGTTAATTTTTCTCAAATCCTTGTTCCGTAAATTAATGAAATCCATGATTTCGATAAACAAGATATTCTTTGAAGGTTTCTCTTTCGATTATGACTCCAATGGATCGTCTCCAAAGATCAAAAACGAATCACTGAGTTCTTGAAATATGGCTTCGCATTTCATCGAACCAAAGGAATTAATCTGATCACATTTGTAAAAGTTCATTTCAAATCATACGTATATATATGATTTGAAATGAACTACATATATATACATATGAGTATATACGTGATCAGTAATGTATGTGCATGGATAGCATCACATGGTTGATAGGGCCCCTACTCATGTAAAACAGTGGTACGACACTGAAAGGAATCCTGGAAGCCCTAAAACTTTCCTCCCAACTCATTAACTTCATTTGTTGTTTTGCACGAAAATAAAAAAGTAATAATAATCGAAATATATATTAATTATTCAGTCAAATTAATGGGTTTGGTCAAACTTCGAGAACATGATCTTGCATGGGCGTTGGGTGGTATTGATAGCTACGTTACTGAATCACTGATACAAAGTAGAAACACTTTGGTTCGATTCCACATATAGGAATACAAATGCACAAATATTAAATTATAGGTGTTATTATTGTGTCATATACATACATATGTGTGTGAAAAAAATATGAAATTTGTTTCTAAATTTTAATTTTTCGATTAAATCGCGACGATGTAGAAAATATTTTTGGAGAAAAATTAACTCAATATTTGAAAAAAAATTCATAATTTACAAGAAATTTTCACTACTGTTTTTTTTTCAATTATAGAAAAAAGGTCAAGAATTAATATTCGAATCGTGTCATGAAAAAGGTTGGTGGTGCTCCCGTCTATCCTGGCATGAAGGGTTTTTAGGGTGCGTTCTCTTACATTTTTCATTTTGTTTCTTTGTGTTCATCTTTGTACGTCCTTTCCTCTATCTTTTCAAACTTGTTGTACTACGTCAACCAAAATTAATTATTTTACAACAATCAATCAACTTTGTAACATGTAAGTTCAAGAAAAAAAAAAAAAGAACAATTATACGTTTCTCTCCACTCACATGATAAGTATATGATAACTAATAAACATGAAATTTTACAATTATAATTTTTGAAATGTTTGGTTTAAATTTTGCAATGATATTTAAGATATAATAAAATAGTAAACATAATAATTATGTAAGTTAAAAACATATCAAATAATATATTATTTATCTTTATACATTAATCAATATCTCTACTTTTATCTATATTTTATCACATATATTATTCAACTCATACATAATATCAAACAATTTTTAAATATTTATACGGTATAAACTTCTCATATCTATTGATATTTTTTTTATCATCACACATTCATATTCAAGTCATCATCTCATCGTATTTATCGATTTTTTTTTTAATCGTCACACATTCATATTCAAGTCATGTTAAAGTGGTAAACATGTAAAGATGCGGCATCAAGTTTATATAATTTCGAACAAGAAGACAAGGTGAGATTTTGATAAGAATATTGTAGGTGTTCCCTTGCAATTGTAACTTTATATTATTCGTCGATTTGTATAAAATTTATAAAGTATTAAAAAATGAAGAAATATTTCATATTCAATAATTTGAATATAAATTAATGAAGGGTCCCATGGACATATATTATATATGGAGTCCCCAAACTTATGTTTGATGTAGAATAGACGTGTGAATTTATGATTAAACCACTTTGAGAAAAGTGCCTAAGATTATATATATATTATATATATAAATGGGAATGGGAATACATACATATCCAAGATGACAGCTAATAACTATGTGACAATTAAAGTTCACATGTCCAAAATTCTTTGTTTCAAAAAATATATATCAAAATCCCTTTCTATTTTCGTGCATGATAGGGATGTGACCTTCATTTTCTTTCGAAAATTAATTATTTTCGATACATATATAATAATAATTATATAATATTCAAGTACTAATTTTGCAGCTTTATATTTTGTCAAATCACAACTGTATTTTACATGTGACTCCATCAAAGGGGACAATACCCTAGTTAGTCATCACACAAAGTATTCGCTTTGACTTCGTCTTTACTTTTGCTATAGCCTCAATTTATAATTTAATACCTAAAAAATTAATTTAAAAAATGGATTGGTAATTTAGGGGGTAATTCATATTATTTGATGGACCAATTTGAAAGAACAAAAACAATCAAAAAACAAGATACACAATTAAGGGTTTTCTTCTGTATATATATCAACCACTTAAAATTTTTCAATATCAGTTTTTTTAAATACGTACAAATTTATACCTATTTGATAACTCAAACCACTCAACGTAACTATATCCAGAGTTCAAGCAGCATAACATCGGAAGATCATCTTAAGAATTTGTTGCAAATTGGGCCGCTGAAATGATCAATATTTAATTGTTTGAGTTTAACCGATCAGAGTTTAGTTGATCAATGTGGATACTGCAACTCGAGCTGTTCAAATGCTACCAATTAAAGTAATCAAAGCACTATATTCTCTCAACTCTTGATTGACAGATTTTTCACAAAGTATCGAAATTCAATCAAATCTTCAGAGGCGAAAAGAGTTAAAGTCGAAAAAATCAAATGGACATTAAATGACATTTAATTAAGTGTAAGATGATTGAAAACGACAAGATCATTATGTCGGAAGTTAGTACAAATTATCGTTGAAAAATAAATCTGACCATTGAAGCTTTTCAACCATAAATATGTAGATTCGAAAGTGAACAAATAATGAATCGATAGATAACAAAAAGAAAACATTACATATTTTCGATTTACAATATACAAGATCTCGAGCACTCTCATTTGATCAAATATCAAGCTGCACAACTTAGCATACACATATCAGACTACATCTAATGTTCTAAATATCAATTTGAGCTACCCTACCAACTTAAGTCATATACCAAAGCTAACCGTTGGTGTTTGTATTATTTTCTTGTGAACAAAAGGTTTTTAAATAGACATGATTTATTGTGTTTTAAAATCATATTATTTTTATCAGTCCAATAGTTCCAATCCGAATTGAACCCGTCGTGTTCAAAGGATTTGCTGGGTGGATCTCGAGTTTGGCCAAATGAAAATTAGGGATGACAAATGAGAGGGTATCAAGTTTTGCCAAACCCTCTCCGAACTCGTCTCACGGCCATCTTTGATTCTCGTACATACGTTTTTTAATAAATGCAAAACGCGAAATACAGTAAATAAATTAAATTACGAAATGATTAATTAATTAAGTTCGGTTTATGTATTTATAGTTCAGTTTATGTATTTATAGAATTTTAAAAATAATTAAATCGTTAAACATATCATATATTAAATAAATCAGTCCCTAATTAATTTCATTTTTGGTCAAAAATACTCCAATTAATTAAATGGAAAGCAGTAAATTTTGAATGAACCACATAATAATTTCAAAAACCGAAGAATTCAAGTAAATTATTCGACTATGAAGCTCCAAATCTATCTTATCATTTACCCAACAAATTCCACTATCACTTTGTTGCCCATCATAATTACAACTCGAACACCAAGAATTTTTCTGGAGTTGATTAATTTGTTGCCACTGGAAAAAAAATTTACATCCATTGAGCTTAATAAAAGAATAACTTAACTTCCTCAATCCCACGACCTCAAATTAAATTATGATCAAGAACCATCAACTAGTTGGGATTCATCGATATTTTTTTTCCTAACATTGTTAAATTAACCTTAACTCGTCGCCACCCGGGTGGTGCAGCGGTGGCGTGGCTGGAAAAACGGCCTCCATTTGCAGCCAACATACACCGGCCACGCTTCTTTCCGCCAGGAATATACGTGCATGGATTGCTGCCGGAAGAGGGGACAGGACCCCTAGGAAGCGACTGAATCACAAGTCTTTTCTGTAGTCGCCATTGCTTGCCCTCCATCGACCTGGTAGCTAAAATTTCTTGACAGAATACTGTTAAGATCAAAACCAATACTATCTCAAATTTAATGCTAAATTTGAAGCTTTGGCTATGATTAGCCATAATAAAATTTAAAAAATAGATATATAATTTGAATTTGAGTTAATTTTATGTGTGGAATACTGACTTATATATATATAGTTTTTGTAATATTGTAGACATATGTTAGGTGTTGACTTTGTAATTAGAATAAAAAGTCGAATGTTTGCTCAACGCACAGCGTTTGACACAAAGATTATTGGAATATTGCCAAACATTTCAATGAATAAGGGGTTGGTTGAATGAGTAGTTTGCCGTGGGATCGTTACGTATGTGTTTGACTATATATATATATATATCTAACTATTTCTATGTATACCTAAATTTTGAAAATAATAATATTTATTTAAAAAAATACGACTCATATAAGTTAAGTTTTACATTGGAATTTATAGTTAATTTTTAAAAAAAATCCATGTTTTATGAGTAGAGAGAGTAATATGTTCGTAATTAATATACACATGCATGCATGGAAAATGAGACCAAACATTTCAAATATCAGGCTATTCCGTTTCATACGAGGCAATGAGGCTCAAGTGAATTTTATATTTTTTTTAATAACGATTTTTTATTTTATGACAATTTTTTTCACTTTAAAAATTAGAGTATTTGGGAAAAGTGATATTGTAAGGAAAATTTTGGGTGTTTTTAATTAAAATACAAAACATTTATTTATTTTAGGACGATGGATTTGAAATTCATAGATTTGGATTCGATTATGTTACAACTTACATGGATCTTACACATAGCTGTTGATTTTTCTAGTTCTGACATTGTACCCAAAAATGTCAACCAAAATCGTATAAAATCTTGATGATATTTGAATTTTGTGCATGTTTAATATAAAAAATATAATGGTCCAGACGCATGCTCTTGTCGGGCCTCTTTTCTTATCCCTTTTCGGCTGTTTCTTGGGCTTCCAACTGCACCCAAAGTATCGTTCCAACTCAGAAGCCCATGGACTTTTTAATATGTTGGGCCTAATATCAGTCAATGATGAAGTATATATTTTTTATATACATATCAGTCTAAACATTTAAAATATAAAATAAAATATGCTGAAGATTTATTATCTATCTGATATCAAAGTCCTGATTTGAAACTAGGTTTTGAATCCGACATTCATTTGTAACAAACATCTCCTTAACTCAAATAATATAAACTATATTTCACCTACGAAATACGCGTTACCTAAAACATGTTCGGCAATGTGTGTGTACTTTTTAGCTCTGAACATCTCAATCAATTACAAAAACTCTAATTAACTTCAAATTTATTTAGTGCATATTACGTCGCTCTTTTTTCCGGAACAATTTAACTAATGTTGTGTTTGGCTCGATGAATTTTAGATGGTACAATTGTAATAATAATTATGGTAGATTTCAAATACATTCTGGACGTGTTACTCAAAATCCATATCTCAAATACTTCATCCATAGTAGTGCGACCTAGAAGAAAATCAAAAAAATTTCTCATAGAAAATTTAATTAATATTTCACGTTGGATGTATGTGATATAGTTATCATGGATCACAGGACCACTCACAATTCATTCATCCTCCAAAATTACGAATGCCAAAAAGAGTTTTAGGCCCAAAATTCAATGTTGCATTAAATTTTTAGAAATAGTACAAAAAACTATATATTATAATTTTAATGTGGACGCATATCAATCAAGTCTAACTGGCCTAATAATATTTCGGTTNTAATAATCAAATTTAATATAAATAATCCCATCCTTGAATTAATTTCCATTTTCTTAATGAATAAATTAAAGATTGGCTCAATCAGATAAAGACAATAGAATTACCAAGTCTTAATTTCATTCCTCTTTTATACAAAATGTCTTTTTCTATATTTGTGATTGTCATGATAGTCCTTCCCAATCAATTAACCATTCCCTTCCTTTGAACGCCATTTAATTCTTTGTTCCCAAACTCAATAACAACTAATCTATAGTAAAGCACGATCCCAAACTTATTGCCTTAATAAAAAAAAATTCGAGCTACGACCCCTAAATGATCGCTTAGTGATAAAAGAGATAGAGACGCAGATACATTAATTTTACTCAAAGGATTTTTCAGATTTTCAATTTTTTTTTTTTTGATAGGAGGGCATGCAGGAGAGGCGCTATCAACAATAAATTTCACATTCCATAGTTATCTTATCCAAATTATAATATGTTATTTTATGTCATTATTTTTATGGTATTAAAAAGTAAAATTGCAGTACATATAAATTAAACAATATAATAATTATTTTACACACGCGTGAAATATTGACATTATATATGGCTTACCGCGTCGTACGTGGGCCACCCCAATCGATTTTCATTAAACCCCCCAAATTAAAAATAAATATGGCTTTGATATAATGTTCTCTTGTAATTTTTAATTATGATAACTTGACTCTAGAGCACGAGTTATGTGAGTGGTTGATATCTAGTTGAGCTTCATTTATTTTGCTCACATGGCTCTCCATCTAAATTTATGCTGTCATTTTCTCAATCAATCCATTTATCTTTTTGGAGCTGCGCATCTAAACCTTTTCCGATCTTCTGGTTAGTTTTACCTTGAAAATCCATTTGGAATATTTTTACCTAAATTCCAATGCATGCATGCATGCTTCTCACCAAAGATTCAAATAAATATTACATTTTATTTTTCATTTGTCCCAAATATCTAGTTTCATATTTAATATTGTTTTTATCAATCTACACTCGTCATTAAATACATTTAAATAATTATAAAAATATTGTTATGTTACTAAAACACTCAGTTAAATAAGGATAAAACAAAATATTCCTTTGTAAAATTCACTTTTTCAGCTGTTTTCTTAAATTGTGTGAAGTTCTAAGTCAGCTATTTTCATACAATTCCAATCAATGGACACATGCATGTATCAAAGTTCCAAAATGAGAGTTTATTTAAGTTAGGTGCAACTTTAATTACATCATGTTTTTAAGACCAGGTATTTTGTGATAAGGTCTCACGGATAAACTATCCGTGATATTGATCAATCCTGCACATATTTATAATAAAAATTAATATTTTGACATAAAAAATAATTTTTTTCAATCCAAATAGAAGACTTTTTTCACAATATTGAGACATGAGAGACATCATCTGTTTTTGTGTATTTTTATTTCCTAAAAAATAAAATAACTTATTGGGTTTCTTTAATTTTGCCATCATTAAACAAGCTTACCTGCCCATCAGCTGTCCAATTAAATACAATATATATCTTCCAGCATTATATTTGCTGTAGTATTATTTTCTTAGTGGTCCTTAATTTCCCGGCTATGTCACACACACCTCTCCCATTAAATTCCCAACCATAGCTTTTACAAATATATATTTATGCATCTCGTTCGTCGTTGTGTGTGCATACATCCCAACTATTAAAAATTTACACTCCTCAGTAATCCTTAATAGCATTGCTTGCAAAACTACTATACCAATCATGTCTCCACATTATAGAATTCTTTTTGCCTTCTTTTTAACAACATTGCTTGTATTCAAACGAGTCGAGGCTCGAGCTTTTTTTGTGTTCGGGGATTCACTCGTGGACAGCGGGAACAATAATTACTTAGCTACTACAGCTCGCGCGGACGCACCTCCATACGGCCTCGATTATCCGACGCATCGGCCGACCGGGCGTTTCTCCAATGGTTTTAATATCCCGGATCTTATCAGTGAGTACCCTACATTTGTCTTTTTTGTTTTGGTTATTTGGATTATGTATGTGTAATTCAAATCTTCAAATATTAGAGTCATTTGTGCCTCTTTTTTTTTTTGTAATATTTATATGTTATGTTATTCAAATACATACCTCTTTTTTAAAATTATAATGCCTACGTGTTATAAGTTGTCTTAATCTTCTTCCAAGGGTGAGTATTAATTAATTAGTGTTTGATAAAAAATTTAAAAAAAATATATATTTGGGTTATCTAATTTTATGATTGGTTGGTTGTTTTAGGTCAGAAAATTGGTGGTAGTGAATCACCGTTGCCGTACCTAAGTCCGGCGCTAAACGGGGAAAGGCTATTGGTGGGAGCCAACTTTGCGTCGGCAGGAGTTGGAATTCTTAATGACACTGGCGTACAATTTGTGAGTTTATTATTAAATTCATATTTTATTAACATTAAATCATATAGTCCCGGCCCGTACGTCAAGTATTAATGGTTTGAGCTAAATTTTGGTTTTTGAAAATTTAGATTTTGAAATTTATGCTGCGTCATTTCAAATAGATAATTTGTGGGATAAGTTTAATTTCACTCCCTTCTTTTACCATTTTCGGGTTTTCCATACTTACATGTTGATATATACGTATATTTAGTCTGATGTCATATCGACGGACCAAATCGATTACTATGCACGATTCAAGTTTAATAAACAGTGAGTACTGATAAATATATATGTGATGAACAACCATGCAAATGTCAAAATATAAGTCGTAAATCGATGTTTTTCTTTAAACTGATGATGGATGGATGGATGGATGGATGGATTCAGGTGAACATAATAAGGATTGGCCAACAATTGGCGTATTTCCAACAATATCAGGAAAGAGTGGCTGCATTGATCGGAGCAGCGGAGACCGAAGGACTCGTGAATCAAGCATTGATTCTCATCACATTGGGAGGCAACGATTTTGTCAATAATTACTATCTAGTCCCTGTCTCCGCCAGGTCTCGACAATATGCTATTCAAGATTACGTCCCCTTTCTCATCTCCGAATACGAAAAGATTTTGGTGGTAATTCTCAATCATTTTATACATTATATTAATTAATATCATCGTCGGTCGGTCGATCATATATAACTTATAGTTCATCTTACATCAACATCCAAATTTTGGTCGATAATACAATGCTACAGGGAACTAAGTGTGGCTCATCTTATAATGTCGGCATATGAAACAACTTTTTTGCTGTTTATATCTTTCATGTAAATGCACTAGAATTAGGTACACTGTTGCATCTTTTTTCATGTAACTTTTATTTGTTATAATTATAATATAATATTGATTGCATGATTATTATTATTATTATTATTATTATTAAAGTTGGTGGGGTTACACGAATTTATGGAAGCAATAAAAGCGCGTAAATTCTTTGTATATAAATAATGCACCGATAGAAGGAATGGTGGTGTGTAGGTGGGTGCGATTACTAGAATTTAAGTTTTTATTAAATAAAATAGTACGCAGCATGTGACCGTAGTGGAATATCCTGCCTCGGTTTCTTCATGAAAAATAATAATTATTATTGATCATTTGCTGTCAGGTTTATCATATATTCAATCAAATAAATGCGTTATCTCTATTTTATTTTAAATATTCAGGTTTTAGTATTTATACACAAATGAAGATTTCCACGAGACCTGGACAAATAATAATTAGTACATACGGTCACTAGCTTGTGGGAAGAATTTAATAATATTTATAATGATTTGATGAATCAATCATTTTTATGAAACGAGGACGACAATTTTGTAGAATGAATTATCTCTTTTGTGACTGCAGAGACTTTACGAACTAGGAGCTCGACGAGTCCTGGTGACCGGGACAGGGCCGATAGGCTGCGTGCCCGCGGAACTAGCGATGCGAGGTAGAAACGGCGAATGCTCAGTTGAACTCCAACATGCAGCGTCACTGTTTAATCCACAGCTCAGCGAAATGCTACTGAGGTTGAATAGTGAAATAGGTGCAACCGTCTTCATTGCTGCCAACACACAAGCCACTCACTATGATTTCATCAACAATCCTGAAGCATATGGTAAGAAGTTCTTTTCTTTTTTTTAATTTTCTCTTTCATATATTCCGTTCAAAAGGTGGAATTAAAAAATAAATTTAATTGAAAAAATACTTTATTTGACTATATTTATTTGGTGTCTTTGTAGGATTTGTTACCGCAAAGGTGGCATGTTGTGGACAAGGGCCTTTCAATGGACTAGGATTATGCACACCATTATCCAACTTGTGCCCCAACAGAGACATTTTTGCATTCTGGGATGCATTCCATCCATCCGAAAGGGCTAACCGATTGATCGTCAATCGGATATTCTCCGGCACAACCGAATACATGAACCCTGTGAACCTCAGCACCATCTTGGCTTTAGATGGTCAGACATAATATATATATAAAACATACAGTCTCGTCAAGGTCATGCGTGTATTTTGTTGAATTTATGTCATTTTTGAGATTGATTATCCGGCATTAACAAGCCGTCGATTGTGAACGAACGTCTGTTCTCTTATTTTTCGAAGATTCTTAAGAGTTTTTCTTGCTAGAATAAATATATATGATTTGGTGTAGAAGTCCATTCCAATCCATATAAAGCAAAATCAAGTTTACATTATTCCGAATTTCCATAACATGCATTTGAGTACATCCTCAGAATTCGGTAATATATATGAATTCATATCCGTAAAGATTATATCTTCAGTCTAGAAAATATATGGAATCAAAGCCTTGACATTGTTGGGGAAACTTTCAAATTTGGAAACGTTGGAAAGTAGGTAATGGTGATAAAAATTGCCACTGATTCCGATCAAAAACGTCACAAGACCGACGTACTTCAGGTCGGTCGTTGGGTTCGGGGAAGCCTGGAATTTCGTGTTGGAAATAAAGCATAGCAGCGGACGAGGTGAGGTAGATGGGTGAAATGATAAACGTGGGTAACTAGTTTGGATAATGGTGTGCATTTAATACTAGCAAGACAAATGATCAATTTTAGTCATTGTGTATTTTTGTTGAATCGATAGTTATGTAATTATGCTCTTTCGATTAATAATTTAGTCTTTCTTGTAAAAATCATACTACTAAATGGGCTAATATTTTTGTTAAAAATTATAATTATGTTGTTGAAGAATATTTTTAAACACACACTTATAAAAATGTAACAATAAAATTGTTGACTTAATTACATTATTTTAGGAAAAATGACTAAAATCGATCTCGAAGAAAAACTGTAATACGAAACACACATGACCAAAAATGACACATACCAATACATACATGACAAAAATTGAAATTTTTTCCATTAAAGGTACTATACATTGAAATAAAATCGAAATATATATCTTTTTTGTGGTTGACGAGTTTTGAAATACTACATATATAGTTTGTATTTTAATCTCTCTCAATCTCACTATATTTTTGAAAATGTAGTTAGTTATTTTGTATCGAAATTTTGATTTATAATGGATAAGAAACGTAAACAGAAATTAATTCGCAAATAATTATCAAAACCCTAGCTAAATTATATTCTACATAAGAAATTATAGTCAATAAATAAATATATATATATAATTTTACATTTCAAATATATTTAACTATATTTAAATATTCCGCGTATAAAGTAATAACGATCGACAATGACATGCATGACATGAAACCAAATGCCAAAGATTAGTAGCACTTTTCGGAATCGAACCAAACTTCATTGAAATTGAACCTCAATTCAATTCTCCCAAATTTGACAAATTAAACTCAAATATTAAAATACATATTGTATATTCCACCCGGTTTGAACCAAAGCTAAAAACAGTGGGGACTGGGAAAAATGTGAGCCTAAATTCTACTTTCAAAGTTCAAACCATAGTACCTACAAAATGTTTTATTGCAACCTTTTGCACACATTATGAGTAAATATTTGAATGAAAATAAAATAAAATAAAAATAATAATACTATGATACATAGGCAGCACTCAAAAATATTTCACACAGATATCTTCAACTATCGTTTACATTTCTATGTCTTCCAAGTCTGGCAGAGGAAAACGAAGTATCGCCGCGATACCAGTAAGCTGTGCCAGTTCTGGACCTCAGACATTCAAAAAAGAACTTATTGATATTTGGTCATCATTAATTAACATGATAACAAGGAAGAAAAATATGTAGTTTTCTTTCAAAAACAATCACGCACAAAAGATATACAAAATAACATAGGGATGTGCTTACGTTCTCCTGACACGTGCATAGAGGAGAAGATGTAAACAGAGCCGCCTGAGTTCTTGACAGAATCTACCAAGTTCACATACCTTTGCCTCGTTGGTATATCTGAATTCCTGGGAAAACATCGTTGTGGAGTAATAAATAGAGTGATCATATGGCTTTCGATATGGTTTCAATTTTGCGAGGTAATAGCAGACTACACCATCCAAGTTTGGGTATGAATTCAGATAGAGGCCAAAACTTGTCCAAATCTCGACAATCTTGATCCAAGTTTGGGTATGAGTTCAGATAAGAGGCCAAAACTTATCCAAATCTTGATCCAAAATTTTCTACTTCCGTATCATACTTCTTTTGCTACTCGACTTTTATTTCAATACAAACTTGATATAAAACATGCCTGGATCATGGAACTTACCACCCAATTACCCCATAATCAATGTACAGCATGTTTGTGCACATGAAGAAAGCAAGGTCAGATTAATTGATGACAGAAACATGATGAAGGCGACAAGTTCAGTAAATCAGGAAAAAATTCTAATCATACATCCTTTCCATCCAGTTTCAGGAGGTCATTAAGAGATGATAAAATCACTGACCTAAAGAGCTCATCCGTAATGAGAAGCGTCTGGACAGCTAGTCGCTCATGGGCAACTTCAACGTGTTTTGGTCCATAACAAGCTCGAGCAGGATCCTATCCAACGCCACAACATATTAATTAAAATAAACCAAACTAAACCATGTTGATTATAAATCTGACTTTACTAACTATTAACTAATAAGCCTAACACTCATGAAAGCATGCAGACCGATATATTGTGAATTCAGACCAAAAAAAAGAGAGGTGGAAATACTAGCAAATTGTGAACATAGGTATAGAGACAACGGACATTTGAGAGCATAGCAAAGAAATCCTGGAGTGCCCGGACCTGCATTAAAATAAAATCAATAATAAACCCTACAAGAAAAAAATATTAACACACAAAACACAAACCAACCAAATATTTCGACCGCTAAATGATAGCAACTGAGTGAACAAGGCATATTGCTACCTCCTGTGCAGCTTTTGTGTCTTTAATCATATTCATGACATTTGGAGCATCCAAAACCTCCCTCAAACTATGCCTGTGTATATTTTTCAAATATAAAATTATGATTACAAGTTATGATAAAAAAATCACGCTGCCAGTTAAATTATCTCAAAATAAGTATATTCAATGTACTCCGAATGACAATTCAATATATTGAAAATTCAACATGTAGGATCTTATTTTGAAGAAAAGTTTTTATAATTTATTTTTCCTCTCATTTCACAGTCACGACCATATTCACAAACATTAAATACAAATTTTCACAAACTTGATACAACTGGCCACCAAGAGTTGGAGTATCCAACAGATTTATTGATTAATTTGTAGATGCTGTTTCCTGACAGATTCTCAATTCATTAGATGGTTGTACTTGTATCCAGAATAACAGAAACAAAGAGAATTAGTAGATAATAAGCGGTTAATGAGATCCAATGAGAAAAGTTCGCATCAGACAAGATCTGAAATAGTTATAAATAAGGTGACAAGGAAACAACAAAACAAGAAAATGAACAAAAAGAGAAGATAGTTGTACTTGTATCCAGAAGTAGCGTGCACGAGAACTATACGTGATTTATTCTCGATGATGGATCTAAGTGACCTCCTCTCCGCCTCCAACATCAAGTGTCGATGAAATTGATCCTGAACAAGCATGGGATTGATCCAAAGCCATTATTCCATCATTATTATGAAATAAATAAATTTTAGTATGAATCCAGCTAAAAACCAAAAAATTCATCGAGAAAATTGGAATAACAACTCTTTTATATGCTTATTGGTGTGAGAAGAGCTACCTTAGTAAAACCGGGACTTGCAATCACAGCACAGCGAACAATGTTGAAATCAACATGTTTAAGGAATGCCTAAAACAAGTGGAACAAAATTGTTGATTCCATTTAGAAATTTTTGAAATAGACACAAAACGAGCACAAGAAAACAGGTAAGCACTCAAATTTACCAATAAAACATTGTCGAAAAACTTGTTCAATGCCTGCCAGAAAAGACATATATCGGTAAGGACTCAAGTGATATAATCCCAGGAAAAAGTTAGCAGATTTAGTCAAATAACATTTTGGAAAACAATTAACGGTCATACTTTGTCATAACCTGCAATTGCAGGACCATGCTTGCGTGGTATTGAAGTCTCTACACGAGAACGAGTCGTTGTCACGCTGTTAATATTAACCCATTTAAAAATGAGTGTGTGATTAGAAGACAATAATCTGCAACAAACTCAAATTTTAGTAGTTCTGGCTTAAGCAACCGATTTTAAACAGTTCCATCCAACGAAATTATCTAATAAAGTCCAGATAGATGCTCAAATTAATACGACCCACTCATAAACAAGTTGCAAGAAGATGAAATCGTAAACCAGTGCCTAGGGGAATCATGAAAAACTCAATTAGAAAAAGATACATGTCCAGTACAAGGCATGATCTATTGAATTTTTAATACTAATACCACTACCTTTTGCCAACAAGTAAAATATGAGCCAGACCTTCTTGCATCAGAACAACAGCAAGGTCCGCACTTGTTGTAGGATCTTAAACATTAAAATATAAGCTTCAAATCAGCAGATATACAAATAATCACAATTTCAGAAAAATGAAATGTGTATCCTGCTAGCACTACATATGAAAGCAATTCAAGGATAAAAGCAGATTCCAGGCACAAACACCATAGGATATATGTTAACAATTTCCCAATAATTTTAAACTTAGGTGCCAACACAAACTTGTTAATTATTATCAAGGTTTACCATCATAGAGCACTCAACTGTTCTTACATTCTCAGATGGTCATGAGGTAACACAGCATGCTGATGAAATCGTCTATTTTTGTACCACACAGGTTTGTTGAGGCAATTACATGTCCAGGTATGATTTAGAACCATAAAAGGGCAAAACCGTGAACAAGGTAATTTGACCAAAAAATGAGTAATATGGAATTTGACCTTTTTAATTATGTAAAAACAAGAGAAACAAATAATGAGGTTACATGGATCAGTTGAAATTCCATACCAGATGCTTGATGCAGCACATCCAATGCCACCGAGTCCCAGATTTCCTAGCAAACCATGCGTAAAGACTTATTTAGTGCAAAATTATTTTTGCTGCAATTTTTTTTTGTCATTCATGCTATTGGCACAGAATCATAATAGCATTAGAAAAAACTATTTCCAAGAACCAAGGATATCGAGAGTTTTCACAATGTACCATTT
This sequence comes from Primulina huaijiensis, assembly GCF_012295235.1. Lineage (NCBI taxonomy): Eukaryota > Viridiplantae > Streptophyta > Magnoliopsida > Lamiales > Gesneriaceae > Primulina > Primulina huaijiensis. Next base: position 2,566,503 of record NC_133317.1, on the reverse strand, counting down.
TCCCAGTGTTTTCTTTAGTTTGCACTTGGTTGCCGTTGCAGAGGATGCCATTAATAATCCTTATTCATCACTTTGTTTCAAATCAAGTCCATTCATCTAAACCCATGAGCTAATCATTGTTAACTGTTCACACATGATATTCCATCCCATTTCTCTCATATTGTTGATCTCATCAACCCAGAAAATTAATAGTCCTAGAAAACAAAATTATTAGAGGCACAATGCTATTTCACCTTTCATCCCAAACAAAATCAGTAACACCAAACCCATTATTAGCAATCTATTACTATTTCTATTCCCATCATATTACTTCAATCATCGCAGTAATCATATCACTGCAACCTAACCCAGCCTAAAATTCTGAGGCAAGGTTCTAGTTGGTTTATGAAATAAATAGTGGGACAAAGACACTAAAATCAAACTTACGCGCATTAAATAAGGCGAGAACATACACAATTTCATGTTTTTTGTTCAACATGCAACATCAAAATTAACATTAAAGTAATGCTGCAATGAGTATAAATACAATCAAATTTACGTCTAAAAAAAGTACAGGGAAGGGAAAAACTTAAATAAACTAGGGAAAAATGACACACCTTCCTTAACACAAACGGTCGGTGGAGCTCAACTTCTAGAGTGTGAAATGCCCCAATCTGCAGCATGATAACAATATAGCATCCCCAATGCTATTAAAAAACATAAGAGAATGAGGAGCAACGGCCACAAACCTTGACATGTTCATTCTCCAAAATATTCTTCCCACATATACGTAGGACAGATCCTTCTTTGTCATACTCGATGGTCTAATTTAAAACATACACACATATCATTCATTTCAGTCTAGGATTTGTGGACAAGATTAATGCAACCGTCTTAAGGCATTTAAGATTCTTATTGTGAATAACTATAAACTATACAAAAAAACAAATTGGAATGTGTGAAGTGCTGCCAGCAAAAATTGGTCATACTTCAAATCTTTTTTCAACACACTAATCTTAACTCTAACCTCGACTTTGATTTCAAGCTTCAGTTTCACTCTTTCTGCATCTCTTCCTCCCGAAGCAGCTTCTCTCAAAACCTTCCTACATACAGACAATAATCATCAAATGTACTCTCACACAACAATCAGATTAAACACTTCCGGACATTAGTCCATAACTATTCCACTTCATAACACGAAATCACATACAATATATTTAAACCTACAGAATCATTGTTTCAATTTCAGTTTCCAGGATGAGAAACATGTAGAAAAAACCACAAAAAAAACAGAAAAATATAAAGAACTTTTTCTTCTCCTTGCTTTAGCCTCCCCCTAAAATTTTAGGAGCATATTACTTGCTTGAATAAGGAACACTCAATCTGATCTTCCTAAATTCAAGAATAAATATTAGTGTCACGAGAAAACTTGTAGTTTACGTAGAAAGCTCCTATCTTATTATTTTTTACTACGTTATTTATTTTTTTGTGAAGTAAGGATCGCGTCTTTAAATTAGTTTTAGCAAGGATGCCGATAACAGGAGCAATCCGTTGCTCACTGGTATAGTAAGAGTGGACTGATTATGGGGGAAAATATACGATTTAAAGCCACCGACAAAAGCTTGACATATAAATTCAACCTTTGACACTAAAAAAAAACTATGAAAAACCAGCTCAACATAGCAAAAAGAACCCAAAAGTTACCTCACTGTGACAGACAATACACTATCGCCCTCAGATATCAAATTGTAAGCGAGCCACAAATCATCCGCTTCTTCGGCAACCATCTGCATCAAAACCCAGAAACAAAACAAATCAATCCCAATAAAAATTTCAAAATTATATCCAAATTACTCAAACCCACCTCTGTTTATGCCAACAATAGGTCGAATAAGAATTAAAGAAGAATTTTACAAAAAATTCATATCTTGAAATTACAGCTCAAGGAAAAAAAGAAAAAAAAAGTGAAGAAAAAGCAACCTTCACGCTTCCAGGACCATCGCGTATGAATTCTCTGCGAACGATCTTCATGATATTTTGCCTCGTTTTCTTAGTTTCTCCCCTACTTTTTTCTTCTTTAAGACCGGAGAAAATATTGGTTGATTCGGTTGTAATCTTGAGATAGACGCAAATTGCAATACAGTTGATGTATGGGAAAATGAGAAAAAAAGCAATCACGGAAGATTTTATTAAAAAAAATAGTGAATGTAATTTATTTTTTTATTTTTTATTTAAAATTTGTTTAAGAACTAATTTTTTCATTAATATATTTTAATTTTATATATAATAAAATTTATAATTTAATTAAATAAAAAAACTTACTCGACTCAATTTTTCCATCTTTCTCGACTCAATCCTATATCTGATTTCATTCCTTGTCTTCACAAAAAATCTTTTTCTTCTCAACCTTACATCCTCTCATTTTTTTGGCTAACAATTAACCACGAGTCTACAAGTTATTCCTCTGCAACAAATCCAATAAAAAAACCACGTATTGTTAATAAATTTATTTTGAGATATGAAATTTATTGGATTTCGTCAGAGTCAACGAGCTTCACCCTAGGTCGTGAAGCACGACTTTCACGACCCACGGCTTCACGACCCAACTTTGGGTCGTGAAGCACAAAGTTTGGGTCGTGAAGCACTTGTCAACTTTGTGCTTCACAACCCAAAGCTTTTGTGCTTCACCACCCAAACTTTGGGTGGTGAAGCACAGTGCTTCACAACTCAAGACCCAAGGTTGTGGGCTTCACGATCCACTCGGGGTCGTGACGTGAAGATTTCACGACCCCTTCACGACCCGTCACGATCCATTAATTTTAAATTTTTATAATTAATAAAAAAAATTTGAATACAAGTTAACTTTAGGATCAAGATACGTTGAAATCTGTAAGAAAATTGCATCATTTTTAAATGAGAAAAAGATAAAATATTTGGTGCAGTACACTCAATTTGGTAATTTAATTTTATGTGCTAAGGATTATAACAATTTCAATCAAAACTGGGTCGAATGTTATAACTCGNCATATTATTATAAAATTTGTTAAAAATTTTAGTATAATTATAAAATTTATAAAATTTGTTAATGTTTATATACAATAAACATTAATTTCATATGCTTTGATATATATTCATTACATTAAAGTGAATATNATTTTAGTATAATTATAAAATTTGTTAATGTTTATATACAATAAACATTAATTTCATATGCTTTGATATACATTCATTACATTAAAGTGAATATGTAATGAAATTTGTTATGAATTTTTTTAGTTCTATTATTATAAAATTTGTTAAGAATTTTAGTGGAATTATAAAATTTGTTAATGTTTATATACAATAAACATTAATTTCATATGCTTCGATATACATTCATTAAAGTGAATATGTAATGAAATTTGTTATGAATTTTTTTAGTTCTATTATTATAAAATTGCTATGAATTTTAGTGGAATTATAAAATTTGTTAAGATTTTTAGTCGAGTATAAATTCAACCCACATTGTTAGAATAAGAGATACATTCTTCTACTTGTTATGAATTTTTTAACTAACATACTTAAATTATAACATATAACTAATGTTTATACAAATAAATTTTTTATATATATTTACATTCTAATCATATATAAAGTGAATTATATATTATAAAATGATCAAAACTCAAAAATATCAAAAATTTCCTACCCACTCGACCCATCTCGACCCAAACTCGACCCAAATCCTAAACCCTAAACAAAACCCTAAACCAAACCTCTAACATTATCACCCGACCCACTCGTCCCAAAATTGAAACAATTTACCACCCGCACGACCCAAATTTAAAAATCTACTACACACATTACAATCTTGTCCACTCGATCCACACCAAAATTAAAAATTCATCACAAACACATTACATATTAATAAAATCAAATCGATTTTTTTTTTAAATTCAAACAAATTACATATCATTCAATCTTATCTTCTACCAAATTCTCCGACATATGGAAATCTGTTTTGTTTTTTCCTTCCACGTATTCTCTTGATCACAGGTGGCATAACCTACAAAACATAGATAAGATTATTATATAGACAATAGTATATATTTTAAAAAAATATGCTATATTATAAGGGCATCCACAACGGTGGATATTATCCAAGTCATGTCNGGTCGAGATGCCTCGACCCAAGCTCTTCACAATTGTGAAGAGAGCTCTTCACAATTGTGAAGAGCTTGGGTCGAGGCATCTCGACCAAGCCCGACCCAAAAACAAATGTTCGACAAAAAAAAAAAAGAATCTCGACCCATCTCGTCCCAAAAAAAAAAAGCTCTTAACAATTGTGAAGAGCTTGGGTCTTTGGGTCTCGACAGGAGACCCAAGCTTTTCACAATTGTGAAGAGCTTGGGTGGGTCGAGGTGAAGAGCAAGCAGTTTTTTTTTTTATTAAAAAAATATTTTTTTAAAAAGTAAAATCTAACTAACTAATTAATGACTTAATAAATGAACTCACCTAATTAACATCAGTCAACTCCCTTTTTTTGATTTAAAAAAGTCAAAATCCTTTTTATTTAATTAAATTTAAAATGAGTCGTATATTTTTTATTGTCCCGTTGAAGTCTTGTAAATTATATTTTCTATTTTTTATATTCAAATTTTAAATGCTTTATTTTAATATATTATTAATTATTAAACCAAAACCCGCTCTTTTTTAGAAATTTTTTTTCAAAACTTATGATGTGTTTTTCTATGATATGTTGGGAAATTTTTTTGGATTTGATTTGATTTTGTTTGAACATATTAGTTTTGTGAATATGCTATAATTATGTAATATATGTTTCAGTGATACGTTCAATACATTCGATATATATTGATTTAAGTGAAAAATAAAATATTTATGTAAAAAATATATTATTTAGTAAACGTTTTGATTTGATTGAAAATATTATTTTACGATGTAAGTGTGAACGAGTCATTTTACACGATGAAATACCTGTTTTTTTTTATAAAAATTTTAATTCATAATTAATATTTTTTAATATAGAACTTTTAACGATATTTTTACTTGAATGCATGATTTTGTTGGAAGGGAAAAAAAGGCGGATGAATTGGAGAAAAATACATCTGTCTATCATTTATTTAAGATTCAGTACCCAACAGTTTTTTTTTGTATTTTAATACTTGACAAAAGACAAACTTGGTTTTTACTACATGTTTCATGCAATTTTAACTATTTACCCTTTTAATTAATAAAAAATTATATAAATACCTATTTTTGTTGGTTATCTTCTCTTTCCACTCATCATTCCCAATGTATTTAGATGACATGTAAATTGAATTTAAAATTTTTTATTTAAAAAAAAACAAATTCGCAACCAATTGAACTTTTTGAAATACTTAGTTTTACTTGCGAAATACCTAATTTCAATTTTAAAATACTTTATTTGGTAAATGAGATACTCATAATGGGTATTAAAATATTGGATATTCGAATATGCAATGTAAGTTCACCAAATGCTCGCTTTCCATCCAAGATGTATTTGGATGACATGTTCATTTCATTTAATTTATTTTTTTATTTTTTTTTTAAAAAATTCGCAACTAAGCATTGAACATTTTGAAGTACTTACTTTTATTTGCGAAATATCTAATTTCAATTTTAAATACTTGATTTGGTAATTGAGATACTCATAAAAGTTAATAAAATACTGGATATTCTAGTGGGCAATGTAAGTTCACCAAGTGCTCGCATTTCTATCCAAGATGTATTTAGATTACATGTACATTCATTTAAATATTTTTTAATTTTTAAAAGAAAAACAAATTCGCAACTAAGCATTGACCTTTTTGAAGTACTTAGTTTTACTTGCGAAATACCTAATTTCAATTTTAAAATACTTGATTTGGTCAATGAAATACTCAGAATGAGTATTAAAATACTGAATATTAGAATATGCAACGTAAATTCCCCAAATGCTCACATTTCCGTCCAAGATGCGTTTGGATGACAAGTTTATTTCATTTAATTATTTTTTTATCGTTAAAAAAAACAAATTCGTAACTAATCATTGAATTTTTTCAAGTACTTAGTTTTACTTGCGAAATACCTAATTTCAATTTTAAAATACTTGATTTGGTAAATGATATACTCAGAATGAGTATTAAAATATTGGATATTCTAATATGCAACGTAAATTCACCAAATGATCGCATTTCTATCTAAGATGCATTTGAATGACATGTTCATTTCATTTAATTATTTTTTTATTGTTAAAAAAAAAACAAATTCGTAACTAAGCATTAAACTTTTTTAAATACTTAGTTTTACTTGCGAAATACCTAATTTCAATTTTAAAATACTTGATTTGGTAAATGAGAAACTCAGAATGGGTATTAAAATACTGGATATTCGAATATGCAATGTAAGTTTACCAAGTACTCGCATTTCCATCCAAGATGCATTTGGATGACATGTTCATTTCATTTAATTATTTTTTTATTGTTAAAAAAAAAAAAAAACAAATTCGCAACTAAACATTGAACTTTTTCAATTACTTAGTTTTACTTGCTAAATACCTAATTTCAATTTTAAATTACTTGATTTGGTAAATGAGATACTCAAAATGAGTATTAAGATACTGGATATTCGAATATGCAACGTATGTTCACCAAGTGCTCGTATTTCCATCCAAAATACATTTGGATGACATATTCATTTCATTTAATAGTTTTTTTAATTGTTAAAAAAAACAAATTTGCAACTAAGTATTGAACTTTTTCAAGTACTTAGTTTTACTTGCGAAATACCTAATTTCGGTTTTAAAATACTTGATTTGGTAAATGAGATACTCATAATGAGTATTAAAATACTGGATATTCGAATATGTAACATAAGTTCACCAAGTGCTCGCGTTTATATCCAAGATGAATTTGGATGGCATGTTCAAGGACTTTTCAGCAGCTACAAAGCTTTGAAAGAGAAAAAAGGCTTAGAGCAAATATTTGAAGATTTCCGGACAATGTTCTTCGAGAGAATAGCCTGTGATAGGAACGAGTAGCATAATCCGTGGATTTATAATTTACAGAGAAATATGAAGTCGGATACACGTCGATAGTCATATTCCAGTAGGTCGAAAGTTATGGGATTTAATGAAACGACATGCAATTCACCATGGACTAATTGGGAGATGCATTATGAACATAGTTCGTAAATGAGCTTGAAGTTTGCACTTTAAGTATATCTATCGATTTTTGGATCAACGATTTATAAAATATTCATAAATATTAATTGACAATACTTTTTGATATTCAATGAATGACTTATTTGACAATTATACTTATTTGACATAATACTTATTAGTAATTATTCATTATACTTATTAATATTTTTTTCTTTATACTTATGAGTATTAATTTATAATATCATTAATATTCATTCACAATACTTGTTGGTATTCATTAAATGACAATGCAATACTTCATTTGATATCATCCTCATTATTATTCTTTCATAATATTTATTGGTAATCATTCATTATATGCATCAATATTCTTTCATTATACTTATTATCAAATTTGAGTTTTTAAGGGTAAAATCAATTATCAGTGGAATCTAATTATATAATATTTGTAACAATTTAGGTATCACATTTTTATTTCATGGATCTCATCATCAAAGACAACTCAATATTGACTTCAAATTATATATTTTGACACCATCAAATAATCGAATTTGAGTATTTAAATGGTAAAATCAAGTATTTGTGGACTCGTATTAGGCATTATTTGTATTAATTTAGGTATCATATTAGATACTTCTCAAGTAAAAATAAGTATTTTAAAATTTCAATACTTAGTTGAGAATTT
>NC_133317.1:2537091-2558093 GCF_012295235.1 Primulina huaijiensis | reverse complement strand
TTAGGTAGCACGTTTTTTATTCACAAATCTCATCATCAAAAAATATTCAATATTATCTTCAAATTATATATTTTGACATACTCAATCGAATTTGAGTATTTAAAAGGTAAAATCAAGTGTTTGTGAACTCGAATTATGTATTATTTGTATTAATTTAGGTATCACATTTTTGTTTCACGAATATCATCATCGGTGTCACTTAATATTAACTTCAAATTATATTTTGACATCCTCAAATAATTGGATATGAGTATTTACTGGGTAAAATCATGTATTTATATACTCTAATTAGATACTCTGTGTACCAATTTAAGTATCACATTTTAACTTCACAAATGACACAATCAAAAGTCACTTAATATTACTTGAAACTTAAGTATTTTCTTACACATTTGAAGTATTCAAATAGCCAAATCAAATGTTTAGAACCCGAAAATAGGTATTTTATCGATCAAAATAAGTAATTTTTCTAATTCAACAATGAGTGAGAAACTGTGTTTTTTAAAAAATTAGATGACATGAATAAGTCATCTTTATGCATTTTCAATGAAAATACCAACAATTATTGAATTTATTGTGATAGCTCGAAGATCAAGTATTTTCTTACACATTTGTAGTATTCAAAGAGTAAAATCAAGCATTTGGAACTCCAAAATAGGTATTTTCTTGGTCAAAATAAATATTTAATCTTATTTCATGATGGGTGATGATCTATGTTTTTTTTTAAAAAAATAAAATGACATGAATAAGTCATCCTAATGCATTTTTCATGAAAAGACCAACAATGAATGGATTTATGGTGAATGCTCGAAAATATAGTATTTTCTTATATATTTGGATTATTCAAAGAGCGAAATCAAGTATCTGAAACCTCATAATAGGTACTTTGTATGTCAAAATAAGTATTTACTTTTATTCCATGATAATTGAGAAACAATATTTTGTTAAAATTATATTTTAAATGGAGAAAAATGATATAATTTTATGGATAAAATAATATATTTATTTGAATAATAAAAGATAAAAATGTAAAGTTTGTTTTGTGGGTAGTTAAAACTAAATGTATAGATTTGTCAGGTACTGATTTCTAGAAAATAATGGCTAGGTACTGAATTTTAATTGAAACATTCACATATGTAGATTTTTTAAATTTACCGAAAAAAGAATAGCTCCAATTAATTATTAATGGGAAATTGATTATTCTAGTCTATTTCAAAGTCATAATTTTAAAAATGACCTTCTTTATTACATAATTTGCATTATGTCTTATATAATTTAAAAATCCTAAAATACCCTTTTTTTATGACCACACATGTTCCATTTTCTTGATTCATTTATTTAATTATCTATTTTTTTTATAGAATTGATTTAACATTTGTTCTGTTTTATTTAATTTATAAGATATTAATTTTTTAATACTACTTACTTATATCAATAAACATATTTTAATAAAATTATGAATGGTTAGTTTGAATTAGTGCATACGAAAACACCAAAGTTATAATATTTTAATTACGATTGTTGCTCATGAAAATAATCAAGTCAAATATTAAAAAAATTAAAATCAAAATTACAGCAATCAGTTCTAGGCAATATATTCTAATGATTTGACATAAAAAAATTAGTAACAAACTGATTTTGTCATAACACATATAACTACTCACACAGTACTATCAATATAAAATCAATTTTTTTTACGTAAAAGTTAAGTGGAAAAAAAGAAATTCATACTTGCTTAAAGAAATAGGATTGATGTATTTCACGGCCGCCTCTATACGCACGAAATTGATGAGATAATAAAATAAAGAGTTTGAGATGAATAAATTGATAGTGAATATGATTTAAAAGATAGAGGATATCTTTGTAATTTGATATGATAAAAAGATTATTTTGGTAAATTAATTTAACTGAAGACTAAAATTGATTATAGCAATTGTGTAAAGTCTATTTAGGTAAATCTCTCATTATTAATTAAATCAAAATGACCAAGCGCGTTTCTGGTGAGAGCTTGTCCGAATGCATCTAAAGCTCCGCAACTCCCGTGTCCACTTAGATTCATGATTATGCGCACACACAATCATATCTACACATTAAAGACTTTATTTATAAGATTCCACCAAGGAGATGGATCGGTTTTGACCTTCTTCTTATCAAGATCTCAACTTTCTCCAGTATATTCTAGCGGCTAGCCTGCACATATGTGCTTCAATTTCAGTCTTTAACCGTACCATTTCTTCCAAGAAAAACATGTCCTAAAGAAACGAACGATTACTCACAGCTATCTTGATGGGCTTTGCTCTTTGCTCACAATTTCTTTGTTGTCTTTATTACTCGTTTGGACCCTTTGAATTCGAAAAGGTTGACAGTTTCCCAATCTTGTTTTATGATTTTCTTGGTGCCTGAATTATGTATTCATGGTTGAAATCCTGGATTTTGATGTTTACTCGTGGTTGATATTTTGTTGTCTATCCTATATGAACTGATTTGCAATCTCTAGTAAGCTAAAATTATGTCCCGATATTTGATTTTGATATTCTCCTCGCAATTGTTCTGTTGTTGCATGTGCTTCTGCATTTATTATCGTGGATTTGAATGAAAAAGGAAAATTTTGACTTATGCTTTGAATGTGGATCAAAAGGTAGATCTTCTCTCATCACCAGGGCTTTCTTTCCGGTGGCAGAGTTAGATTGATGGTTGAGATTGTGGAATTTTGAAGAAGAAATTATTTTAGTTTGGGGATAGATGGGGAATACTTGTGTTGGACCTAGCATATCAAAAAATGCTATCTTTCAATCGGTTTCTGCTGCAGTGTGGCGATCTCGCATGCCAGATGGTACAGAATCTTCAGTCAATGGAGAGAATGTTAAAAACGAGACACCAAAAGAGCACGAATCAGCAATGCCAGTTCAAAGCACACCACCGGAACATGTGACAATCCCAAAGTCGGAAACAAAACAGGAGCAACCAGCAAAGGCAAAGAAGCATATGAAGAGGAATACTAGTGCAGGACTTCGGACTAGTTCGGTTTTACAACGGAAAACTGGGAATTTGAAGGAGTTTTTTAGTATCGGGAAGAAATTAGGACAAGGGCAATTTGGAATAACATTCCTCTGTGTCGAGAAGGCGACAGGAAAGGAATACGCATGCAAATCAATTGCAAAGAGGAAGTTATTGACTGATGATGACGTGGAGGATGTCAGAAGGGAAATTCAAATAATGCACCATTTGGCTGGTCACCCAAACGTTATATCCATTAAGGGGGCATATGAAGATATTAACGCTGTTCATGTTGTCATGGAGTTATGTGCGGGTGGAGAGCTTTTTGACAGGATAATACAACGTGGGCATTATACTGAACGGAAGGCAGCCGAGCTTACAAGGACTATTGTTGGAGTGGTAGAAGCTTGTCATTCGTTGGGTGTAATGCATCGTGATCTTAAGCCGGAAAATTTTCTTTTTGTTGATCAAAAGGAAGAATCACTTCTCAAAACAATTGATTTCGGGTTGTCGATATTCTTCAAGCCAGGTATGCTAATCAACTCTATCGTGTGTTTTAAGAGTGAAGTTTCTGTTGAAGAGATGCATGTTTCTTGTTAGCTCGTGCTGTTTTCTTGATTGGGTTTTACATTTTCTGGATTAGAAATGAGCATGCTAACCACCTCCGTATTGTAATAAAGTTTGCCGAGAAAACCAACATGACCTGGATTGGAGATGCACTAAAATGCTTTGTTGGGATAGTTATGTGTATTTATCAACTAGTCATTTAGAGCTAAAGTTTCTCTATTAATAGACTTTATAGTGGTATTATCCAGTAAGTATTGGGAGGAGGATATCGGGTAATAGCCATCACTTTTTTGCTCATAGTATTTAATTACTTGAATAGAGTTGAATCATTGAGTTTATAGCTAATACCTAAACACCAGAACTACGTGATAGGTTGCTATAATTGTGAATTCGTTGTTTCAGATTAATTACAACTATTGAGCAAACTGATAGTATAAATTTAGGCACATTCTTTGACTTCTTGAACACAGAGTGATACTAATTTGAAGGGCAAAAGAAATTTTTTGTTTTGTATAAAATGTGGGTGCTTACCTTTCCTCTCCCAGTCACTACTTAAGGGACTTATATTGCTTATGATGGCGTTTCTTGAGGCTGGACATAATTATATGGATCCTCTTAAATTTACTAGAAACGTTTTTTAGTCACCAAGGACATGGCAGTCTTCGGATTTATAATTAGGTCGAATATCAGGTTGTTGATGTAATTTTTAGTATTTTTACTTGTTTAAAGATAGGCATGCTATCTATGTCTTTTTGGTCATTTAAAAGCTATATTTTACTTTTCTCAGGAGAAAAGTTTGCTGACGTGGTAGGCAGCCCATATTATGTTGCACCTGAAGTTCTTAAGAAGCGATATGGTCCAGAAGCTGATGTCTGGAGTGCTGGAGTAATTGTTTACATTTTACTCAGTGGAGTTCCTCCTTTCTGGGCTGGTGAGGATTATTTGTATTCATTTGTTTAAATATAGCCATATATTTCATCCAACCAAAACCACACAAAGAAGAGTTATCCTTTCATGATCTTTCACTTTTTTAATCATCAAATTCCTGGACTTCAGAATCCGAGCAAGGAATATTTGAACAAGTCCTGGATGGCGAACTTGACTTCTCATCAGACCCCTGGCCAAGTATCTCAGAAAGTGCAAAAGACTTAGTAAGGAAAATGCTTGTTCGAGACCCTAGACAACGATTAAATGCTCATGAAGTCCTTTGTGAGTATTTCTTATGGAATTTTTTCTAAATTGTTTAGATTAAGACATTTGGAGATCATTCATGTTCATCTAAATTTTTTTCTGATTCGGGAATTTTTCATTAAAAAAAATCTTAATAGTTTAATTATTCTTACTTTTTTTAGGAGAATTTTTTGTTTTGATTATATTGTAATTTGTTCATAAATATCTGGATGCAAATGTGGATCCAGCTGCCAACCTATTGCATCTAACGCCAACACAAGGGATTAATTTGAGTTTATGATTTGGAATTGGGAACTGTTTAGGATTTGGCGTACTAAGGATTTTGAACCTGTCCAATCTGCAACCATTAAGGAAATGCTTTGATCTGGCAATATCTAAGTTTTATCCCAATAATTCCATTTCATACATTGTCATTTTTTACGCAAAATCTATCAATACCTCTTAATTTCCTTTCAAGAGGTCAACTTTCGGTACGTCATAACAGATGTATGTTAAAGCATGCTCGTATTACACTTATTTGTAAGTTATTTATTTTTCCATGTACAATGAAGATTTGAAGTGTTGCTTCCATGGAAAATAAGCTTCTCGAAGGGGCTTCTCCATGTAAAAAAATCCTTGGTCTTTTTACATATTGTATTTATTTTTCAATTATTTAAACATGTAATATCATTAGTTATCAAAAAAGAATTGGTAGCCATCTTTGCTGTCTAATTGCTTTCCTAAGATTCCACTTTTGGGACCTTAAGTGGACAATTCCAATAAGGAACGAAATTGTTCAAGTCCATCAAAATCTTGGACAATGGATGAATTGATCTTATCCATATTCGACCCAATCTGGTCTATGAAATTAGGGGGGCCCAATTGAGTGTGAGGAGGGGTTGATCAAACAAAAGATTGAAGTTTATGTGATTTGCTTAAAATATTGGCTCCATAAATCTGTTGAGTTTCTCCACTCATGCCAGTCGTCTGAAAGGACAAATCGCCAATAGATCTGAGTCAACTAATACTCTTGTTGGCAATTAAGGTCCTAGCACGAGTTTTTATGGCTACACATGTGGCATCTCAATTTTTTTGAAAAATCTATCAACAATGTGAAGAAATCGAGAATCAAATAAAGAATACTAAATGGGAGCCATAGAAGATAATTTAAAGTATCAAGTTCCTTTGGTTGTTCGTTTTAGGACATGAACTAGTAGGTATAGCGAATTGTTGAAAGATTAAGGAAGAGGAATGCCACCAAAATCTCTGGGTTTAGATTTCCCAAGGACAATAGTTTTATAATGGAAATTCAGAGTTTAATAATTAGGCCTTTGGCATAATTGAATGAATTCGTAAAATGCATGATTTTGATCCAAATTCATGATTTTCAGGTATAGCTGTTTTAGAATGACAAAATAAATCCAAAAATAAATTATATTCTTGAGAGCATATCATGGAGTCAGCTTACCTATTTAAGTCGATGTCATATTTTTATCAGTTGGCAATTAATCTACTTTCCTAACTCGTGTTTTTCCTTTTTAAATGTGCTTTCTCTTGCATTACTTCTTATATAGTTTGTGCAAAATGATTTATCATGTAACAAGATAGAAACACACAGTTAATTCTCCTTCCGTTGTGATCAACATCATGTAAGCTGAAAATTTTCTACATTATTTCAAAGATATCTGAAATGTTCTCTCCTACGTTCTTGAGATAACCTTGTAATTTAGAATATTTACACTGTCCAAGTCCCTGCCAGAATTTTACCTGAATCGCTTGAGTTCTGGCCATATGATACAATTCCCTGTCTATTGGCTTTAAACGGTTTATGTCCTGATGTAGTTGGATCCTTTTGGTTATGGAAACCTTTGAAATGCTTTCTTGAGACAGGAAATTATATGAGAGACATCTTCCTCGCAATTTATTTGAGTACTCAAACTCACATTTGTTACTAATTTTTGGCTCAATAACCTCTCTTTTAAGCCACGAGCAACTATCATATAGCCCAACTGGCTTTAATTTTTGTAAGTTATTTCCTCTTTAGATCGTTCTTTAATATTCTCATGATCACTGAGATGGACGCGAACCAGTATAGAAGGACATAACCAGAAAACACTCTCTCTAATCAGTCAGGACTTTGGAACAATGTATCGATGACTTCAGGACATACCTGGCAAACATTATCTAACCAGTCAGAATATCATGATATGATTTCTAGAATAAAAAAGCCAATGATCCAATGAACGGGGCTGTGAACCTTGTTACTATAGATTAGTCAAAGCAGGCAGAGCCATTTGCTTTTCAATCAAAGCAATAAATTCCTCACGACAGTAATCTACTCTCCTATTTAAGATCTTAATATGCCCAAAATTTTTTATGAAAATAAATTCAGATCTTTTTAAATATTGGATAGACAATTATCATTTGCTATTTTATGCAATCTAAAAGATTCGGTATCTCTCAGTGTGAAATCAATTTGAATTGACTGTGTGTCTGTTGAATTATTTTAGGTCACCCTTGGGTTCAAGTTGATGGCGTGGCACCAGATAGACCTCTAGACTCTGCAGTTTTAAGCCGCCTGAAACAATTTTCGGCGATGAACAGACTAAAGAAAATGGCTCTTAGAGTAAGTTTTACTATCAACGTGCAAATATAGTGAAATATGCCATCTGATGGTGCTATATATATCGAGGAGGGATTTTATCTTTCAGGTCATTGCGGAATCATTATCTGAAGAAGAAATCGCCGGTCTTAAACAAATGTTCAAAATGATAGATGCAGATAATAGTGGGCAAATCACTTTTGAAGAGCTCGAAGCTGGACTTAAGAGAGCTGGTGCCAATCTAAATGAATCTGAGATTTATGATTTAATGCAAGCAGTAAGTATTAAACCAGAAAGCTTTCTATGATTTTTGTTTCTTCAGAATAATATGTTCTAATACATTGACGATCTCTCACGTTTGAGACTTGAACTGAAATTAACTAAAAAGGGAATGACTTCAACAAGATAATATATTTTCTTTTGATCAAAATTCTGTATTCTTAACATCTACTGAGTGGTTTAATATGAGCTTTGTGTGATAACTGTTGGGAGTATTAGTTGTGCGAACCAAAATAAATAACTGCCTGCTTCCATCTATAAAAACTGTCCCATTTGAACTTTTACTGGTTCAACCTGGTTGTCAATTTGGTTTTGTTTGTTAATAGCTGGATCGATTTATAACCAAGCAAAGCTATTTTCGTAACCACTGGGCTGGGCTAAAATAGACTTGAAGCCCCACCCACCTACGCCGTTGGCTTTCGTCAGCGGTCTGTTGCATCTCCCATCCAACTGATTTAATATTATTATTTGAAAATTTTCCTTGTGTATGTCATAAATACATCGACCTCATTGTCATAATTCAAATATTTGTTTCCATTGTGTGTGTAATCTGTCCCACTTTCTCGTACTGCAGGCTGATGTTGATAACAGTGGAACAATCGATTATGGAGAGTTTGTAGCTGCAACATTGCATCTCAACAAAATCGAGAGAGAGGATCACCTGTTTGCTGCTTTCTCATACTTTGATAAAGATGGAAGTGGCTATATCACCCCAGATGAGCTTCAACACGTGTGTCAGGAGTATGGTTTCGATGATTCCCGCCTGGAAGAGATGATCCGAGAAGTTGACCAGGACAATGTTAGTTCATACTTTTTTTAGAGTGCTATTTAAACTTATATGCATCTCGTGGGAGTTGTGTGTTGCATTTTTCAACTAAAGTTAACCTGCAACTTGGCTTCTTCAACTCTTTTTCAGGATGGACGTATTGATTACAACGAGTTTGTTACCATGATGCAAAAGGGCAACACGGTTGCTGGTGGAGGTGGTAAACGAAGCTTGGAGAAAAGTTTCAGCATAAACTTTAGGGATGCCTTGAAACTCACATAGCCTTCAAAACACCACTCCATTTTTTTCTCGTTCATTTTCGATCACTTTCAGATGAAATGGCTGTGATGTTATAGCTGTATATAGTCGGTCCCAAGTCCTGATTGTGAATCAGCCTTGCTCAGGTTTTCTCCGGGACGAATCTGGATTCGGTTTTTGACTGTTTTCTGTTTGCATCAAGAACACATCATTGAAGACGGAAAGAAAATCCCTTTAATTATTGTCCTAGATTTGAACCTTTGGTTGGTTCAAATATGGATTTTGTTCACAGTTAAAAATTCCCAGCGTCTGTTTTTGAATCTAGTTGGTTTAGTGGAATGGACTTTGTGCTTGTGTATGCATGCATCATGAGCGTTGAAATGTCAAATACTTGAAATATTTGTATTAATATATAAAAATTTATATTTAATTATCTTAATTAATTTTAATCTAAATTTTTTATAGTCCCTAGGAATCAGAAAACAAACATAAAAAAATCAAAATGAAAATTGGTTAGAAAATTTTAAATTATTTAGGCAAATTAATTATTAGATTATTTATTTATTTTATACAATAATTTTTTAAAATTACAGTAAACTTTTATGGGGAGAGAAAAGAAACTTGACTCACGTGATTTATCTCAATCGCGCAAGAAAATAAAAAAGAATATTGGTATTAATATTTGTGCAGACAACAATCGCTTTCATGAGCAAAAGAAAAACCCTAAAATTGGGCCTCCGGTCCTGTCTCGCTTCTCTACGCACTCGTCTTCAATTACTACTCTCCCGAACTTGAACTATTAAATGGCGACGTCGAGTGAAGACGCATACGGCGGCGTTGGAGCCGGAGGTAAGTTCCGAAAGAAGCCCTTCCGTAGAGCGCAACTCCCTACGACGCCTTACGATCGTCCCCTCACTGCGCGAATCAGCAATTCTTACAATGGTAGCAGTAAAAACCCTGGCTTGTTCGCGAAGCTCGTGGTGGATCCTGCCTCCAAGCTTTTATCATATGGGGCCCGCAGCTTCTTCTCCTCGGTTTTTCGCAAACGCCTACCTCCGCCGCCTCCGCAGGCACAAGGTAGCTGAGTTGATTTTTTCGTTTTCTTCTTTCAAGTTTTTTTTTCATGCTGTCGTGTGATTGGCTAAGGTTACTTGGTTTTGAGATTTAATTTAGGATTGTCCGACTACTTTTGTGTTATGTGTTCATCGTATCTTTTAATTATATAATTGGGAAACTTAAATCTCCTTTGTCTGGTCGAGTGGTGAATAGGCTTTATCTCGTTGAAAAATATGGTCTTGGCTTGAGGATATTCCTAAAGTTTTAATCATCGTCAATATTTCAACTGTTTTGTAGGATTTAGATGTGTTATACAGAAGACTTCTTTTTCGATTTGTGATTATTTTATCCATCTCAAATGAGTTTACTTGACCTTCCCGAGGTTATTTGTTTTTTAATCCCTCACTTCTGTCGGTAGTTTTACGGGTAAAATCTAGAAAGTCGCCGAGATCGACTTTCAATTGCTATACTTGTTTGTTTCAGAAGCCATATTGAAATTGATTGTATTGGAACTTTCTAAGGAGATCTGTTTTCCCCCAGTTGTGGAATATCAGGGTATGCCACTGCCTACGCTCTGCTGGCATATACTCTAATTTTTGAACATGCACAGAATTCAATCAATGTCAATTGGCATGATATTCCACAACTGCCATGTGGATGACATGGTTGTGATATATTTCATGTATGGAGGTCGTCCTGAAAAAAGTGATACTCCACAACTGCCATGTGGTATGATATTCCACAAAAGCTGTTTTAAAAAGTTTTTTTTAGAAGCTAGAATTTCTAGTTTTTGGGCCTTTGCATCTACTCTTATTTAAATAAAAATAAAAGCACTTTTCAACATTTATCTAAATGACAAAACGCTAATGTTTTTTTAATAAAAACTTTAAAAAGTTGGATTTATTTAATAGCTTTTTTAAGCAACAACTTCTGCATCCAAACTCTGCCTTACTATTTTTATCCCCTAAAATAACAAAACGAAACTCATTCATAAGTATCATAAAGTATGTAGTATAAGACTTCCTCCCATACAAACTCACAAAATCATAAAAGAGAAGCTAAATTGTTCTTTCTACCTTACTCCTACTTTTGTCATCTGCTGTTCTTCCTAGGTCTTACATGATGTAGGCAGTAATTGACTGATGACACATGTCTTCTGATGTGAACAGAGGTAAATTGTCCTTTGAGTGATGAGCTTCAGGTGGCAGTTTCTGATGTAAGTCATGCATTCCTTTGTTTTAAGCTTTATTTTCAATGGCATTTGTTTGTATCACTGTTCAGAAATTGTTATCTATGTTTCCTAATGCAGTCTGGAGATTTTATTTTGGTGTTGCAGTGATCTTGTTATGAATTGTCAAAATCATGTAGAGCATGGATTTACAGAAAATTGTTCTAGCTAGTTTGTTCTATACTAATTCCTTTTTGCTAGTGCTGGATAAATTCTGCTAGAATGAAAGGAGATGTTTTAAGATGGGTCCATCTAAAAATATGGGAGTTATTTTATGATAATTGTGCATTATTTTTAACTGGATCCCATAAAGTATCTAAATTAGCAATTACAGGAAGTAGAATTGTCGATGTTGTTGAACCGTCGAGTGCGTGGTGAGTTTGAGCTGATCCATGTAGTGAGAGGCGATATGGTTGTAGGAAGCAATGTTTGTGCTTTTCAATTGGACTCTTGCTGAGAACTCAGATGGATGAAATATCATTTAACTCATGTAAAAAATGTAATATTCAATGAAATTATTATGAACAAAATGTATATGAGAGCAATCCATGTTGTCTCTTAGGTTGTACTTTGTTTGTAAGGCAAGCCTATTAAACCCCGGTACTGAAATGTTCAGTTGTTTTCAGCCCCCCTATCATTTTCCGTCCACATTTAATTCCATTTGTCCTATATCTATGGTTATCTATTTGTCTCAAATCTTTAGTTTTTTGCCCATTTTATGTTTCAATTGTTGAATAATTAGTGCGATGTGCTAAAGTGCGGAGGTGGTACTAGCAGCCTGCCGTTGTGTAGTTCAGCTGATGATGGAATCTCTGAGCTCGAGCAATTGCTGAAGCAGAAGACTTTTAGCAGGTAAATTCTTGAAAGAATTTATTGTCATTCATGCTGAATTATTTTTCGAGCTGTCTTTGTTTGTTGGAAATGTTACTTTTGTATTCGTTTATCTTGTAGATGAGATTGTGTAAATATTATTGATTGTGTTCCTATAGCAAGTTATTGAAAATTTCTTGTATGTGGTGCCGCAAACAAGGACCAGGTGGGAATTATCTGTTTTAAACTGAAGTGTCTGTTGCTGATTTGGGATGTCGACAGATGTATGATGTGCAATTTCGCTGTTCAGGATTTGATATCACTTCTTTGTAACTAATTGTTTCAATGTGTTGTTCCTGAGAATTAACTTTGTTTGTGATATGACAACTTAATGTTATTGTCCTGCCTATGCAACTGTAGGAGTTATAATATTTTATATACAGTGCCTAAGTATATTTTTTACACGGTTTTTTTTTTTGAAAATTGATTTTTAAGAAGAATATGCTTTCCTTATGCAGGTCTGAGATCGATCATCTGACAGGACTATTGCAATCAAGGGCTGCTGTAGAATCACCCAGTGTTGGTCCTAAAAGAAGTGAAGGAGGAGCACCAGATTTGGAAAGGCATCAACCATTTGCAAGTAGTCTGTCGGAAGAATGTATGCAGGACGAGGATAGATCGCTTAGAGTTATGTCATCTCCTATTATAAATTCAAGAGTAAGTTAAATTCTACACCACTCACATACTCCATTGTCCAACACGCGCGGCATACTGTCTTTTGTGCTTGTGTTTCTTGATTATGTTTATAGCTATGCTGTAGCATCTTCAAAGTTTTTAGGTAGCAAACTGAAAAAAAATACCTCCAGGTCATTGAGGATGATATGGCGCCTCCAGCTGAACTTGCAAAAGCTTACATGGGCCGTAGACCTTCTAAAATATCCCCATCAAACTTAGGGACTCGCAATCAAGTTCATAGAGAAGATGCAGGATTGCTTTCTAATGTACCTTTTGCTTCCAAATCTCCCAACATGTCATTGAATATGACAACTTCTGTTGGCCATGGTGATCCTAAAAATGGTTTTATAACTCCAAAATCTCGAGGCAGATCGGCGATTTACAACATGGCGCGTACCCCATATTCTAGAGTTCATCCAATTTCCATTAAAAAGGTTACACGTCTTGCAATTTTCATCTGCAAAATAAAAGTAATTTTTGGAGTTGATTTTTCTCTTTCGGCTGATTTTAGGAAATCGGATCGACCAACAATTTCTACAGTGGACTGTCAATACCAGCATCATCTTCTTCTCTAGTCGAGCAAAATGAAAAAATTGAGGCCAAGTCAATGGTAGATCTATTATTTTCAAAATTTTGAACTTTAGAGCTTGATTCTCTCTTCTTTTAATTTTTGTTCATTTAGTATGTTACCAATTTGTGTATCAGACCTTGAAACGCAGGAGTTCGGTCTTAGATGATGATCCTGGGTCTGTTGGTCCCATGCGGAGACTCAGGCAGAAACCTTATCTATTAGCTTCTAAAATTCCTGTGATTGCACATGGAGTGGAAAGTGGTTCTGATCTTGCACTGGTGTCTTCAAAGCAAAAGCTTCCTTTAGTTGTTGAACAGAAAAATAGGGTCTCAAAAATTGCTGGGCAACATGAGGATGACAGCATTCCAAGTGCCAGTTATGCTTGTGTCTCTTCCAAATCTACTGAGGTTGCTTCAAGAATTTTGCAGCATCTTGAAAAGTTGACTCCAAAGGAAAAGTCATCTGAATCCAAGCTGGCTACTGTGCGAGAGAAATCCACTTTTAGATTGACACCCAGTATGCTTCGTGGACAAGCTCTCAGGAGCATGGAGGATGTGGATTCTTCGAAGTTGCTGCTGGTTGTTCAAGATGATCAAAAGTTGGAGGATAGGTCTGATGTCGCTTTATCTCATGACCGAGATTCTACTTTTGAAAGGACTGGAAAGGTTGAAAATGGTGATAAAGAAACTGTAATAGTCTCTGCCATGTTGAATCCTGCAGTGAAGAATGAATTTCTTGAGTCCTCTTCGATTCCTGGCCCCAGTATAACTGCTGATTCAGCAGTAAAAAATAGTGTAGCTGAACGTCCTCAAACTAAGAGAGCATTTAGGATGAGTGTGCAAGAGGTAGGTGTTGTCTCCTTTAACTTGTGAGGAATGATTTTTTTCTTCATGTTTCTCTTTATTTTCATTTGAATTGCTTGCTATTACTCTTTGATATTATTTTTACGGTGCAATTTTAGTTTATGTTTGTGCTTTTGAGCTTTATGGCTGGATGCTGAATTGTGCATCTTTGACTGCCTTGATTTATATCTATCTTGTTCCGATGGCTGAAACAAAAACAGTTTTCAATTAAATTTGATATTCTTTTATCCAAATATGGACTTATAATTTATGGCTGTGTTTGTAGGATTTCTTGGAGCTGGATGATGATGAACATTCTTACGGGCTTGCAACTAGACCTTTAGCAGAAGGGAGAGGACCGCCTAATGCACATACTCTCGGAAACAAACGCTCTGATAATGAAGAACACGAACATTTGAAAACTACTAGTCAACCAGAAGCGAAGTTACCTGTTGTATTAAGCAAAACAACTGAAAGCAGTAATCCTAGAGCTCCCATGATTGAAACAGGAAATGATGGCATTTCTCTCTCTTTTTCTGAGAGAGAAAATGTAGCAATCCAATCAGATGTTCTTTCTCAGTCGGTTTCGTTTGAAAAAGCAAATGAAACTACTGATTCAGTTCCCTGGTTCAGATTGGGCTCTCAAGCTGTTGATAATACTCCTCCGTTGCCTTCAGTATCAGTCAATGTGAAACCAGAATCTAAGTCTGAGAACTCTATCAGGTTAGTAGTGACCGCCAATACTTATCTGGCTGGGAACTGGTTTTCAGTTCCAAGTTCAATTGCTTGTTATTTCGCTGTTTCCCTGCCTCGCGGATTTTTTAGAAAGGAAGTTGAATGTGCCTCAATTTTTACTATTAACCTTGTGTTATTTTTAGTTGTGTGATGTTTTTTTTTTACTCACAAGTTGTGTGATGATGTTGATGCTTCTAGACTTGGTGAATGAACTGTGTTGCGCCACCTTAGGTATATTAGGACTCACGTGGCATTAACAATTCTTGGCAAAAGCTGTCATTGTCGAAACTGGAAAATTGTTCTCCAGCTTCCACTTTAACCAGTGTTATTCCCATTTTATCTTTGTTTTGAAGTATGCTGACTTCATGTGCAGCTTATTGGATGCTGTTTCTACTGCTGATGGCTCTAAGAGGGAAACACCCGAGTCTGATCAAGGTGTATCCCTTGATCCTTTAAAGACAAGAGATGCAAATGGAAAGGCTCATACTGTGCCATTTGTATCAAATGGGCCCCTTATTTCGAGGGCTCCTGCAGTGTCGTTTACCACAACTTCTCATGATGCAAATCAGATATCGACAGCTATCTCTGGTCCTTTAACCTCTTCAACCAGCGTGGCAAGCTTTAGCTGGATTGGGACCAGCACCAACCCTACCTCTTCGACCAGCATTGCAAGCTTTGGCTTTACTGGCTTCGGCAATAGCAACACTTCCACTTCCAATGACAGTAGTTTTAGGTCAAATGCAGCTGTATCTGTTTTCAATTTTGGTGCCTCTGTGGATCCATCCAGTGCATTACTTGCACCATCAACTACTACTATCTCAGAAGTGTCTGAGCTAAAGAACAAAGCTGAGAAAGAACCCAATACTGGCAGTTCTAGTGCAATACATTCAGCTGTTACACCATTTGTGGCTACAAACTCTGGAAGTGGCCCTAGTAATTCATCTGCAAATAATTTTCAAGGTTTTCTTCCTGCAACTGCCAATAAATCTTCAGTGTCTGATTTTGGACTAGTCTCGCAGAGTACATCCATTCCAATCAGTGCGTCTGGGTCATTACCTTCCCTTAACATGAGTGGCAGCATGTCTTTGACCACTTCCCTGTCCCATCCCCAGTTTAATCAAAACCAAAGTTTGGGCTTTAGTACTTCAGCTTCCTCATCAGAGACTAGCATGGTTAAATCTGGTAGTGGACCAACATCGAGTGTTGGCAAATTTGGTGCAAGCTCCACTTTATCAGGTGACAGTGTAGTCAGCTTGAACGCCCCTGCTACCCCTGGCATATTTGGTTTTGGTTTAGGTTTAAGTTCCTCCACTGATCCAGTCAGTGCAGTTGGATCGACAAATGGTGTCACTCCCCCAGTAGTCAGTTATGGTGGTAATTCCGTGGCAACTTCAGTAACTAACAATGCTAGCTCTTCGAGCATTGGTACATCTGGTATATTTAATTTTGGTGCTAGCTCTTCAGCTTCCACACCAGCAGCTTTAAACATATTTGGCTCTACTTGGGAAAGTCCGAAGACTTTGGCCTTTAGTTCAACATTTACTACTTCCTCTCCATCCAGTGTTTTTTCATTTGGGACGTTGGCTTCTACCACTGCTCCTGCAAATGCTACATCCACAGTTTTTAGTTCACAGTCTGGTCCCTCATCCAGCCCAAATTTTCCATTTTCGACATCTTCTCCCGCATTTTCTTTACCCTCTGTTTCCCTTAACCAGCCAATATTTGGTAATAGACCACCTAGTTTTACAGTGTCTCCAAGTAGCGGTGACCAAATGAATGCTGAAGACAGCATGGCTGAGGATCCGGTGCAATCCTCTGCACCTTCTATTCCTATATTTGGTCAGCCAACCATTTCTCCTTCCCCTGCTGGCTTTATGTTTGGATCAGCAGCTCCACCCTTGTCAAATCCTTTCCAATTTAGCGGCCAACAAAATCAAATTGCTCCACTAAATCCATCGCCCTTTCAGGCTTCAGGTAGCCTAGAATTCAATAATGGTGGTAGTTTCTCATTGGGGAGTGGTGGTGCTGACAAATCGAATCGAAAGTTTGTCAAAGTAAATAGAAATAAGAACCGGAAGAAGTGAAGCCTTCAAATGGTGTACTTGTATTTTTTTTAAAAGAAATCCATCACTATTGAGCAGATTTGTTGGCGGATGTTAACAGCTGGTGTTTGGAAGTCTCAATATCGGTGAGGTCCACCGCCTTGGCTTTGGAAGTTAGGTTATCATTACATGTGCTGCTTTTTTTAAAAAATTATTTCCCAATTTAGCAAAATTTTGGTTGGCAAAAAAATTGTTGCAATTTAGAATGTTTCTCCGTTGATATCAAGAATATTGCATTGTATCAGTAAAGTAGTAATACTTCAAATTTCATGGCATGGAATTGTGTAAATTGACCATTGATATTATGTATTGTCTTGTGTAACATAAAAGAATTGCTTGCAAGTGTTGTTTGAAAAATATGTCTGCTTATTTCTGGATCATACTGTGTAGTCTCCTGTTTTCAGTTTTACTGTTTCCTAAGCTGTACAAGATCATTTGACCGTTTATGCTGTACGACTCAGTCAAGGGTGATCAAATGAAAAAATGAAGGAAAATCTAAATTTTGTAAAAGTAAAATATCTAATGTTGCTCTAATTCCAAGGATTGTTAAGCATTTTTATGCGATCAGAGTGGTTGTATTTAACGGTGGCGTAATATTCTTTTCTTTTCCTTTTTGGTCGTTATGGTGCTAACCGAACCTGTAGGTTAATGCTCCTTTAAAACATGTATTGAAGAGCATGGCGTATGTGGCGTTTCTTGTGTTCTTTTACCATTAATTCAGAGTTGGTAAAAAAATCATGGGTTTTTAATGTCATTGTTATTTAAAGTGTGCTTGATTCAATATTTAAGAGCGTATGAGAAATTCATCAACACTTCATTTTCCTGTACCGTCTCGTCGTTTCAAATTTGCTGTCGCGTGATATACATGGGAACTTAATGAGAGAACCAAGTTAGTAGCAG
This sequence comes from Primulina huaijiensis, assembly GCF_012295235.1. Lineage (NCBI taxonomy): Eukaryota > Viridiplantae > Streptophyta > Magnoliopsida > Lamiales > Gesneriaceae > Primulina > Primulina huaijiensis. Next base: position 2,540,475 of record NC_133317.1, on the reverse strand, counting down.
TCATCATCTCTAACCATTTGTTTTCAAAATAAACGTCTTACATATCATAAAGTAACCTGTAAACATTTTCCTCTGACCATGAACCTTAACATGACGTAGTTGATGACTTGCAATACCGGATCAAAAATATTTCAAGAAGCAACATATAAGAATTTGCTATTCTCGAACTGCCAACAATTTAAGACACAATGTCTGATCTACGTGGGGGTCGTATCTGTGAGAAATCAGGGTCTTGCTTCCTTTGAAGACAAGTCCACTAGTACCGAGCACCAGTTTGGTCATAGTCTCGTCCCCGAAGGTATGGTACCCTTCCTTCAGCACCTTGGTTCCACCTAGGAAATGATGCCCTCTCTCTGTAAGAGTCCAAATGACCAGCATGTGCACTATGATACGTTCCAGCGTGTCTGTGGGGGTCAGTTGGAACACTTGTTATCAAAGGGATGGCAGTCTCAGCTTGTTGGTATTCTCGTAGTATTTCCTCTAATTCCTTGCCAAGAAACTCTTCTCTTCTACTAGCTTGTTGTGCACGAAGTGAAGATAGTTTCTCTTGGTACTTGTCATTAATTTCGATCAACTTCTGAAAAAGGTAATACAGTTGGAAGTTTGTGAGCTATATATTCTTTCAAAGTTTAGGATGTCCATACACTTTTTNATTTTTTTTTTTTTTTTTTTTTTATCTCTGATGTTAATAATCATATTGTGACAAAATTCTAAAACGGGAAGGCACCTCACAGGTTTTCAAATCACCCAATTATTCAGATCATACTACCAGGGAAGGAGTTTTCATCGATCTACATCAATAATACTACCAGTTTTCACATTACAGACTCCATACATACGCAGACATCAAACTCTGAGAGGCGAGTGGTTGCTTCTGAAAGAGCACACAGTAGCTCCATAAGAAACATTACTATTTATGAAGAAGTAGCGCACAGCATTTGTTAAGCATCTACACAAAGAATTTTTGAACTAAAAAATTCTTTATAATAGGTCTCCAATTAAAATAAGAGTAGGTATCCGGTAATATGGTATATACGCAGTGAAAAATAATATTTTTTATGATTTGGATCAAATATCTATCTCACATGTCAATTATATGAGAAGGCCATCCGAACCAACTCATAAAAAATATTATTTTTTACGTCAAAAATATTATTTTTTACGAATTTCAGAGCATCGAATGAAAGAACTAAAACTGATAGTTGTGTTTTATCTTATATGATAGGAACATAAACAATTATTTTTGAGAAATCATAAATTTGGGTTAAAAGGCATATCAAATCATTGAAATAATTTTGAGCATAGATTTTTAGTTCAATGTCATCCCTATATTGACATGGGAATATAATTGAAGATTAATTAAATTTTAATTTTATTTATTTTTTTACTACTTGTTCTAGAAAGGAATTTTTTTAAAAAAAATACAAAATTGAAACCCTACTACTTAGTGGCAAAGAAAAGTGAGTCAGACTCGAGTTTATCATTTTGATAGATTGATTGGTCCATTCACCAAGTCAAAATGCCTATGCTGGCAACCATATAGGATTTAGCAACCACACATTTATTGCTTTAATTTGAAAATGAAAAGGGATAACACTTTTTCTTTTTCTTTTTTTCGTGGTGAACGTAATATTATTTTAAAATGTATATAATCGTTTGGTAAAATTAGAATTCTAAATATCTTTCAGTGTTGACTGATCCACAATTTAGTAGACAAAAGAAAAAAAATCATTCATCATTCCCTTTATTTATTTTCCGTTAGGCCTGATAAATTTGCAGAAAAAGAATAAGAAAAACTTCCTAACAGAGCTGAAGCTACGAGAGCAGGAAGGCTTCTCGGGTGAGGAGCCTGACTGATCGAGCATATCTAGGTAGCTAGAGTTAATGAATAGGGAAACAGTAAGAAAGAGCTACTGAGCTAATTCATACAGTTTCCTCAAGTGAGCAGGAGTGAAAGCTACGAAGTTCTTTGAAAGAGAAAATCGGGTCTAGCTGTCATTGTCTGATAATGAGCCAGCGCTTATGCCCCGACGGTGGGGCCTTATGGGGAAGGGCCCAATAGGGACAGCACACCCCCCACTTCAAGCGCACCTCTGTATCGACTGAATCACTCTAAGGGTCTAGTCGGTGGAACCGGACTCCCGACTTATTATAGACTAGCCGTCGCTGACCAAAGTGGAAGAGAAGAAAATGGTAGGGAAATTCGGCATAGTGCTCACTAAACCTCCGTAATATCTACCCACAAAGTAAAGAACTGTTACAAATAATGAAGAAACAAGTAGATTTAGATATGAAGCAACGTAAAATAAAAAAAATTTGTCTAGCTCTGCTGCTCTATACCCCTTGCTTCTGTTTCTGATTCAACTCAATCGACAGATGAAACTAGCCCGGATGCAGCCTCTTTCGTTGCTTTTGGTGCTGCTCCTGATTCTCGGTCAACTAAATCAACCCAACTACTGACTTAGTCAATGTAAACTGGATTGTTAAAATGAAATGATTATTTTTAGATCAAAAGTTATAGCAATTAGTCAATGTAAAACTTTATTTTTTTATACTCTGATAGCGTATGATGCATTTACTTGAATGTCAATGAGTCGGGCTGCTAGACACATAAGTTTGGAGAGTTATGTGTCTATTTGCTAGTGTTGTTTCATATTTTTTAGATATCTGTTTTTCATTTTTCTTATCCTCGATCATGTTCTCAGCATAAACAGTATTATCCGTGAAGATCTGATGTACTTTTTTACGGATCAACTAGTCAGTTAAATCAAACGAGACAAAGTCGACAAGTTTGAAATAGAAAAACTTTTCTGAAAGTCATTCAGTACTATTCACTCATTCACGCTTTAACTTACCATAATATATGTTGTGACCCAACTCAAAAGTTCATCCATGTTTAGGCTATAATTACATGTGGTATTTCGACTATAACCGACGTACAAAAATTATTATAACATATAATTATTTTATATAATAATAATTAATAAATAGTGCAAAATTAAACCTGTATAGTATATAGATAATTGATGAACATATATCAAAGCTTAGAAAGAGAGGCTACCTATAGAATAATCAATATTATGCCGGAAAAGTTTGCTCGCTTTCGTTTTTATTTTTGTGCTTAGTCAAACTTTGCCATAAGCGGTGTAGGTTGAAAATTAGAATATTAATATTAATATTAATTTTAGAAGGCATTTGTCTTGTAAAATAATTAATATATAATATTATATATTATGATTACTTGTAATATTTTTATAATCGGATCGATTATCGAATCGATCTGTCTTAAAATAACGGTTCAATCGGACGATCGGACTGAAACACTGTTATATTATATAAAAAATAATATAATATAGTAATAATATGTTTTAAATTCTAAATATA
>NC_133317.1:2472387-2537078 GCF_012295235.1 Primulina huaijiensis | reverse complement strand
ATATATTTGTACATCAATTTGTACAACACAAGAAATTCAATTTGTCAAAATTTCACTATATATGGAATACAAAATCCCGCGATATAACAGTAAAATCTCGCGATATAATGGTTGTAAATATCGCTGTAACGATATATTGGTTGTACCTTTAGCATTACACTTATTATTTTTATAACGATATAACTCAAACATGGTACCATTCAATGCGTATTGGGTAAAACATCATGCAACTCACATTAGTCGGTTTATTGCTTAATGTTAATTTAATCAACTGATTATACTTAATGTGTACGCATAATATTTTAATATTTTTTGTTATAAAATTATCTAATAGTGCATATACTACACATATAATAAGTTAGATTGTACATGATAACAATAAAATTTTAAAAAATTATCTGATCAAAATTTAGACAACGACCGTTGGATTAATTTATGATTATTTTTCTGTTAAAAAATCTTCGATAGTCACTATCGTGTAATTATCATGATGTAATAATAATATTAATTAATATAATAAATTCTTTGCTAAACATATAATAAAATATAAATAATGTGACTCGATGCAGCTTCTTTATATATAGATGAAAAAATTTACACTTTTTTCAATTTTAGTTATGTTAAAAATTAATTTACGTTTTAGTGATTTAACTTATATGTTTTTTATTTTTTGTTATTTTAATATGAATTTTCATCAACTTTTATGTTTTTTTATATATTTTTTTTATCGGAGTCCATCCTTTCATCAAGTCAAAACAGAATAAAAAATGATAAAAATAAATAAGGATCAAAACTATAAAAATATATACAAGTTATACGATTAAAAATAAAAATTTATCGTCACATGATCAATATATATATATATATATATAGGTGGGTGTTAAAAATTTATTATTTGAAATGTCTCGAAAAAATTTACGTTGTACACAATTATTTAATTATTTAACAAAATAAAAACAATTGTCCCATTTTTTTTTTTTAAAAAAATGATGATAGAATGAATACATACGAGGAGCTGTACGAGAAAATCAATCAAGACAAAAGTAAGGAAACCCCCAATGAATAATCCAAAAACAATAAGTTATGCGTAAACATTTTTAAATGCTATTTCGTCGTGATTTCCAAGCAGATGATGGCATCGACAGATACATCGAAACCTAGATTATATCATTACTCTTATCTTTTATTATTTCAATTTCAAAAATTGAATTATCACTTCAACTTCAAAAATTGAAATATTTAATTTTAGATTAAAATTAAAAAAATATTTCTATTTTTTTACTGATCACATAAATCACGTGTGTCACAATACGCTATTATATATCATACGCGGTGGTGTATGTGATACACACACACGAGTGTGTACACCCGTGAATACCCACACAGATAAGTTCGCATATATTTAAGCCAAACCCAAAAGTATGTAGATTAAATTTATTTTGAATGCAATGTGAAAAGTTGGAGATGAAATCCAACTAAATTTAAATTTCAAGAAAAAAATAAACAAGAGTGATTCTTTTGTGAGACGATCTCATAGATTTATATTAATGAGACAAGTTAACCCGATCCATATCTATAATGAAAACTAATACTTTTGAGATAAAAAATAATAGTTTTCATGAATCAGGTCGGACAAGAGATCATTATCACAAAATTGATATATGAGACGATCTCATATGAGTTTTTGTAAATAAACAAAATAAAATCATATTTTACTATGTCCTTTATTTATATATTTATTATATATATATATATATATATATATATATAAAATTTTAGATAATCATTAATTTATGATAATGATATGTCTATAAATTTATATAAGAGTCTTTAACAAAATTAGTATCTTATTAATTTATCAAAATTATTATTTTAGTACACTAGTCCAAACTCGGTCCAATAAAAAATATTATTTTCGAGATGTTATTAATTTATCGAATATTAATTTATGGAAATTTTACTATCTATACTAAGTTTGAGACACTTCGAGTAACTAATTTTTGGTGTCCTGATCTGTTTTAATAATTATATATATTAATAAACTGTTAAAATTTTAATGCAATTTACATATAGCTCAACGGATAGAGTTTTTATTTTTTAGACATTAAGTTACAGGTTCAATTCTTAATGATCATTTTTTTTTATTCCTTTTGTTTTTTATTTATTTTTTAATTTATATATTCAAATTGCAGTTTAATCCATCAATATTTCTTATAATTACATTTTGATCTNCATTCCCAGATTCCCACCCAATTCCTTTTCCAAGTCAAAGGAAACTTCCATTATTAAATACGTTTTCATTGTTTTGCACCTCCCAAAAGTCATATAATTCAAACTCTAAATCCACATAGATGAAATATATGTACGAATTAAGATAAACATTATGTTAAAAATTATATTTAAAATTATAAAATTATCTTAAAATACATTTTTGAAAAGATTTTTCCAAATAAATTGTAAGGATAATTTTGTAATTTCAAATACAATTTGTAACTCAGTTTATACATATATGATTTTCCAAAATATTCATGGAAAATTTTAAAAATTTGCAATGAATAAATTAGTCGAAACTCGTTCAATATTAATTGCTATAATTTCATCGTTAAAAATTCCTATCAATAATAATATTATTGAAACATAATTCTAATTAATATATTGTAGTAAAACGGCTTAGTGGTTTCATGTAACAATAAATATATTTTTATATTATGCATTTTTTTTCGAGGTATATATTATGCATAATATTATGTATATAATTATAAATATCAAAATCAGCGGATTTAATTGTCGATCTATAAAAAAAGACATTTTAGAAAATATCGAGGCGCTGATATATTATAAATTTTGTAAAGCATATTAAATTACACACATAATCAGAATTACTGCTTAATTTTTTTGATAAAACTGTGATTTTTTATTATCTGTTTGTTTATTTACCGTTTTAATTAATTCTCTATTTTGTCGAATTTAATTTATCTTGAAAGTTTCAATTTTCGATATTTTTAAGTTTTTAACAGAAAATTTAAAATTTTGATATCACTGAAGTCTGAACACATTAGCATCATGTTGAAGTTAATACGTCATATCAATGTCATATCGATAAAAAAATTAAAATTACGAAAATAGCAAAATTATCGAACGATAGATTTAAATTTGATAATATAAAAAAAATAAATATGAAAAAAATATATACAGTACTAATATCCTGTAATTTTATGACATGCATCTTTCTTTTATTTATTTTTACATGCATCTCACTTTCATGTTAAAAGTTAACTGGCAAAGGCGTTGGTTCTTATGACGTAGGCCGGCATCTCTCCTTTGAAAGTGGTTGTGCACACGAACATGCTTACACGATTTGTATATATTTCTCCTTCCTTGGTATCCAAACTAACGTTCAAATACCCTGTTTAGATTCAGTCCCATCTCCCAAAATTCCCTTTTCTTGATCATCGACCCCTCAATTTCACAAAAAAAAAAACTCTGCAAAAAGCGGATCTTTTTCATTTGTTGTTTCTGGGTGATATTTATTGTGAAAGTCAAAAGAGTTCATCACCAGAAGAGAGAAAATGGTGGTGAAGATGATGAACTGGAGGCCCTTTTCCAAGAAATTCTTAGCTAATATTACTGTTCATCAACTCACAGGCCTCAAATCATCACCACAACCCCAAGATCCTCCGAGATTTTCAGTGGAAATAAAGTGGAAAGGTTCAAAGGGAAATGCTTTGACTTCATTGAGAAGAAGCGTGAGGAGGAATTTCACAAAAGAGGAGATGATAAGAGAAGAAGATGGGGTTGTTGAGTGGAATGAGGAGTTTCAAAGTGTCTGCAATTTGTCCATTTGCAAGGATGGTGTCTTTCATCCATGGGAGGTTTCGTTTACAGTTTTCAATGTGAGTTTGAGTAATGAGTATCATTTTTTTCTTGCNTTTTTTTTTTTTTTTTTTTTTTTTTTTTTTTTGGTGTTAAGTGATGCGGTTTGACCTTTCTCTAAAAAAAAATGTCGTGCAGTATTTCATTCTGAAGCAGTGTAATTTGTTGTATATAGAAATTGAGGTGAATTACATAATACCTTGGTTCTTATAATCAAGAAATGATGCATTTTCCCAAGTTTTCACATTTAGCGAGAAAAAGGGCGTTTGATTTTTCTACCCATATTTTAGGATCGATGACTTGTTTTGGGATTGAGAGGATGATCTGCGGGGAAAATTATTTTACAATTTATTTCACATATTTGGTAGCTGATCATTGAAAGGTTGTCATATATAACATATTTGAAGAACTAACATCTTTTTTTTATTTCTTTGTGTTCTTCCCTTGTAGTGGAAAATTATTTTTATATAGAGTTTTACTATTTTTTCAGACTAAGAATTGTGTTGAATTAACGAGTAGAACAAAGAAAAATACGTTGATCTCATGGGTACATTTAGAATTAAATTTATTTTGACATGTCGTTTTTGGATAAAATTCTTTGCATTGAAATGCTGGCGAATTGTGTCCTGAATCAGGGTTCAAAACAGGATTCAAAGAACAGGGCCTCTATTTTCGCCACTGCATCTCTGAACCTTGCTGACTTTGCCAATACAGCTACAAAACATGGCAATGAACTTAAAGTCCCTCTGGCGATATGCGGCGACACGGTTTGCGGTATTACATCTCTTTCGGTAAGCAACTAGCCATCTTCTGTTTGTTCGTAAATGACTCTTTTTGTACCGTAATTTTGGCTAAGACTCTGTTCGTTTACATGATTGCAGCTATCAATTTTCCTTCTAGAATTGAAGAATCTCGAGGAAACTTCTGAAACGACCTCGAGATCGATGTTTTCATTACCTCGATCCCCTTGTTATGGAGAGGTCATTTCACAGGACAAAGAGGAGCTACCTGATCTTAGGACGGGTTCTAAAAAAGCAAATACCTTTAACGGGATGTTCGCACAAAGAGGTAAAAGGACCGGTCATGAAGAGGAAGTCAGTGATGGAAGGAGCTCAATTAAAAGCGAGGATGCCGAGTTTACTTTCCCACTTGAAACTGAATCATCCGATGACTCCGATGAAAGGGAATCTAAGGAAGTAAAAGATGTCTCAGTAAAAGATGTCTCTTTTGTTCGAAAATCGTTCAGCTATGGAACATTGGCCCATGCAAATCATGCTGGTGTTTCAAAATACTCAAACACAAGCAGTAGTGAGGATGAGGACTGGATCTATTTTAGCCATCGTACCTCAGACGTGGGGCAAGTATATTCCGGGGATTCTGATGCATCAAAGCCAGATAAGTCACCGCCACATGGTTTCAAGAACAGGCTTCTACCCTGGAGGAAAAGGAAGTTAAGCTTCAGATCCCCAAAAGTTAAAGGAGAGCCATTGTTGAAAAATTATTACGGAGAGGAAGGAGGAGATGACATTGATTTTGATCGTCGACAACTTGGCTCTTCGGATGAAACCACTTTTGAGGTTTGTTTTCATTTCCTTGCCCTTTTATTCACGCCTGTGATTATCTTGATGTCGTCCGAGCAGATAGTACTTTTCTTCCACGATTCATTTAATTATCTTTATTGCTCGTATCAATGGATACCAACTTCAAAAAATCTTGACAATTTCATGTTTTTAATGTTGTCTATAAATGTGACAGAAGCAAAAAACTGAAGAAGATTCAGTTGCGGATCAGCCATCCACGTGTGTATTTGGAGAAGACAATTTTGCTGTTGGTGTGTGGGAGGATAAGGAGATCGTCAGTCGCGATGGATTAAAGAAGTTGAAAACTCAAGTTTTCTTTGCTTCAATTGACCAGAGAAGCGAACGAGCAGCTGGTGAAAGTGCATGCACAGCCCTCGTAGCAGTGATTGCCGACTGGTTACAGTCCAACCACGATGAAATGCCTATTAAATCCCAACTCGACAGCCTGATCCGTGAAGGTTCACTCGAGTGGAGGAATCTCTGTGAAAATGAGACTTATCAAGAAAGGTTCCCCGACAAGCATTTTGATCTCGAGACAGTCCTCGAGGCTGAAGTTCGCCCACTTTCCGTTGTACCCGAAAAATCCTTTGTCGGGTTTTTCCACCCGGATGGACTAGAGGACAAAGGGTTTGATTTCCTCCAAGGGGCGATGTCGTTTGACAGCATATGGGACGAGATATGCATTTGTGCCTCAAAAAACGACACTTCCTCCAACGACCCCTTACTCTATATCATCAGTTGGAACGACCATTTCTTTGTACTGAAGATTGAACACGATTGTTTCTACGTCATCGACACTCTGGGCGAGAGGCTTTTCGAGGGCTGCAACCAAGCCTTTATCTTGAAGTTTGATAAAGATACAACTATATATCAGATTGAAAAGGAGGCCCGAAAATCAGATGAAAAATCCGAAAAAGACGACGATGCTCCAAGAAACGACGATGACGAGGAATCATCGATGTTATGTATGGGTAAAGATTCGTGCAAGGAGTACATCAAGAGCTTCTTGGCTGCTATTCCGATCAGGGAGCTGGAAGATGATCTGAAAAAGGGGTTGGTTTCATCGACGAGCATTCATCACCGGCTGCAAATCGAATTCCATTTCACTAGGTGCTTGCCAGAATCTCCACCAGTGTTATCATTAGCACCAACTGAATCTAATGAATCTTAAAGCTACATTGTAATCTAATGAAGCAAAGTTACATTGTAATCTAATGAAGCAATAAAGTTGACAAATATAGTTTCTTCTCTCTTTTGTTTTGTGATTAGTTCAAGGAGCCAAATCAAGGTGAATGTTCCTCATTTGTTACATTTGAACTTGAGCATTAAGTTTAGATGGACCTAGGCTTTGCATTGCATCTCGATTTGGTTAATTTAAATTTAACCAGTGAACTCCAAAAAATAAAAGTTCGAACTATATTGAAAATAAATAAAAGTTCGAACTATGGTTCAAGTTTGTTAATCACTTAAATTTTTAATATACACTAGCATCTGTCACTTGGCATATGATGCATGCATACGTATATAAAAAAATTGTATTAAATAATTTTTTGTTACTTTAAAATTTATGAGATACAAGGATATACACATCTCAAGTCCTATGCTTAATAATTCGTCCAAAGTAACCACTAGTAAGCGAAAATTTGACATGCACAAAAGAAAAATGGATAAAACTGCAAAATTTCTTACACTTTCTGACATGAATTAAAATGAACAAGAAAGTAAAAGAGAGTGCAGTAAATCTTTTCAAATCCGACTCCATTAAATGAGGCATCTAAATCAACAATTCAATCATGACAGAATGATGACTGCATCAAACTTATGAAATAATAATCTATGACTTACTGAATCCTAAATTTGAGGCCGAGTTTATCAGTATGAACATCCGGTAAAGCAAAAATAGAGCAGAACCCAAAAATCAGTACTGATGACGAGAAGCCATCAACCGAAATAGCTTGCACAATACTCGTTGTCCGGGCAAGCAAGCTCTGTTTTAGTCATTTCACCTTGGAAACAAGGAACAACTCGAGCCATGTTATTTTGCAAGAGACCCGTAACTTTCAATCACTTACAGGTGAACAAAGCTGAGAGGCAAGCTTCACAACTCCCCACATTGGTGCATCATTCTGCACGAGAAAGCACTCAGAAATTTTTAAAAAAAAATTAATTATCTATAACCAAGTGCATAATTTCAAATGTAGCTACGGTACAAAATCTTCCATTGCAATTACTCAAAAATCACACGAGTCTCATGCACTTAAAAACGCTTGCCACATACAAAAATAGCAAAAGATCATGTGCATCAAGTGCTCGAGTGATAACTAAATCATACCATCAAGCCCTCTAATCTTTTTACCAGGAACTGTTTTCCATAGAGACAACAAGTGAATTGATTTCATATGACATCGAACACAGAACTCACAAGATCAAATTACAATCAGTGCATCAGGTGTAGTAGAAAAACATCCCAAGATAGACTCTTTCGTGACTTTAAGATTATGCCCATTGCAGAAGGATAAGGTGGATTATTCTTCTTTTATTATATCTTTGTGAAATAGCAGATTTTTTTCGGTTTACACCAGCACATGCATAAGATGCATGAACTTGATTATGCATTTGACATGTGAAATCAAGGAGAGAAGCTCAACATGTGCACTTGTCTCTGGCAAAAATAATCGATATCAGCTAAGCTGAAATATAAATATTTCCCAGCAATGGGAAAAGCGGCCACCTTTTTTCAATGCGATGAAACATCAGTTTTTTTTCATCATTGTGGTACGTATAACCATTCTGCAAATATTTGCTTCAGAGAAGAGATAAAGGGGTAAGTTATCAGAAGCTTTGTACTCACCATATACACCACATCAAATGATTCACGGTAGGTATCACGAGAACTCTCAATGTTGTCATTCCTGCAAGAAATACTTGATAAGGTCGTGTGTCTAAAATAGTTTGAAGAATGCATCTCAAAATTGCAGTAGTATATTTTTCATTACTGAATATAACAAATGACAAAAAATAAGTTACAATAACAGGGAATTTCTCATCAAACAACTGATACTAGAGCATTGTTGGCAACTAAACGTTCATACTCCATTATAGGTGTATATACTTTTATAGGGCAGTGATTTGAGTCTTAAGAGCAAAGATTTCAACTACATTATTTTGATAAAATTCATTTTATACAAAGTACAATTTACAACATATAGATAGACATGCATTATCCCTAGATAAATAAAATATAATCACTCATTCCCAGCTCATGTATATTGGACTCGAATCCAACTATGCAATACTTTTGTAAGAAAACCAACTTCTTACAACTCTATAGAGGAGCAATGAAGACTAATTGATCCATGCCCAGTCCTAGTCTGGATCAAATTCCTGTTTATCCTTATATGCTAAATCCTATCATACCGAGTTTGGTTGCAATGATACTGATAACATACTTAAGAACAATCCCTAGATGGATTAAAAACTATTATCAGATGATCGATATAGATCAAATTCCATGTGTCCAGGGAAGAAATCCCATACTTCTTTCCACCTTTATAACAAGTCTTGATCACTCAATAATATACAGAATCATTAATTACAAAAAAATATCTAGAGTCTTTATAATAAGGTCCAAGTGAAGAAGTTTAAGATGAAAAATGAGATCATATAGAATCATAACTTATCTACGCATGATTTTGTCAATAATTTCACACATATGGACATTTCACTTCTGTTAAAAAGATATTAATTTGCCAAAAGAAAAGATATTAATAAATTAAATGAGGAAATTAATAAGAACAAAAATCGAAAGCACTGGTGCCAGCTAAGCTCATAACACATTTCCCTGCTAAGAAAAATTGAATTTAAGATGCAATATACCCATGAAATTTTCAAGGAACACTTGATACTCACAGGAATCCAACAGATATTCTTGTATTGTAGTTCAATCCATCAGACATTCCCAAATCTCCAATGTGATCACCCAGAAGTAGCACATTTGTTCTCAATTTCACAGAGGATGCATCATTTGTAATTCCATTTGGGTCACCTAATTGACCATGGACAAGCCCAGCCATATCAATCGCATGCTCATTCTTATTCAGTACATGGATTGTTTTCCCTGTAATTAAAAATGGATTATCCTCACCGATACTTTTTTCTAAGAAAGGAAGAAGAAAAAATGGGTGGTCCATTCAGATTCATTAACTTTCAATGATTTGTCATTAAGCAAACCTACAAACACGACACTATTATAGTATTAGAATATTCATCACAGGTATTCGAGGCAACACAAATTACTTCAACTGATACTTTGAGTGAAAACAAGAATAGTACCTTTAAATGACACAAGATTGCCACTCTGATCGAAAACCATTCGGTTAGATACAATTTTAACATTATCAAAAGACCTATGAAGTTTCTGTCTCAGCACCTGATAAGAAGCCACCAAATATAAGCCCCAAAAAAATGTTTTCTACCTCCACTTTTCAAAGGGATTATAACTTCACAAAAGATTATTATATAACTCAACAGAAATTCAGAATCATGAAAAACAACTACAACTCAGAAAACCAACCTCTTGAATTATATCCGCAAGGCCAGCAGAAAATATAAGGACAGGAACATTGCTCTTCTGCAAGAAACACTAATCTACTTCAGAAAATTACTATAGTATTTGCGTGAATTTTGGTTGCTCTGCCACCATCATCAGAACATATTTAGCCAGAACTGGAAATATTATATTGGGCAAATGTTGCATATTTTCGCGGTAACACAACCAATTTAATTTGAAACTCTCCTTTTATTACATGTAAAAGGAGAACCCAGTAGGTAACCATTAATTATACCTCCAAAAGTTCAAAAAGTTCAATAACACCATCCCTGAAAGCAATCTTGGAATTAGCCACAGAGCTCCTTATTGCATCAAAAGTGAGTCCTCCCTCAATAAGAAGACCGTGGGTTTTCTCCCACCTAATAAATAGAATTAAGCATTTAAGCTACCAAAAGCCAATCAATTTTTAAACCAAAAATTCAAAATCTAGTATACTGAAAGCATGAAAAAAGGGCCAAGGGTCAAATCTAAGAAACCATAATCTTCCATAGAAGATAACACGACAATTTCTGCAATATTGAAATAGGGATCTATCATATTCTTTTATAGAATATCACATTATAATTTCAGCAATGTCGTGATAGTGATCTAGCTGAGATCCTGTATGAATTTCAAATAATGAAACTCTCGTACCACTCTTCCATGAGTTTGGCTTTCTCATCAAGTGGAATTGTGGGGTCAATTTCTAAAGGATGATAATAATCATATAAGTTTTGCCTCTTGAGATCATATTCAGGATTTCCCTGCCGCAGAATTCCATGACTACCTACACAGTTTAAGCTCAATAATTCAATAAACAAAAAGAAAGGAGGGAACTGTTCAACAAATGTTTCTTATTTATAGCTGCACTAATGTTTCTGAATGCGATTAGAATTCTATAAAAGAAGGAAATTGGATGAAAAACTGGAAGATGCATACTTTGCCCTCTCTGTCCATGGATCCTGTATTTTGTTAGAGTAGCATCAAAATCAGCAATAACCTATTATATTGAAATATGATACGAGTGACAAATTCATACATGACCAAAAAGAAAACCATCAAAAACATAATTGACAACCACGTAGATAAACCATGAATTGCACAATCCATTTAAAAACAAATAAAATTGGCTGCTTTGACCATGCAAGGCCACATGACAAGATCGACTAGATTGATGTGTTTCCAAAGATTTTAGTATGTCTAAAAGTGTGCATAAAGCACACTTGCAAACGATGCACAAATGGCTGATGCAGTGATGCAGATTCTCACCCTACTTATTGTTAAACCTATAAGGCATTCGTGGAAGTTAGTTCTCAGATGAACGAACTTTCATAAAAAAACAATTTACAAGCGGGGTAATATTAGATTTTTCAGTTGAAAAAAATGATTTTTTTAATACAACACTTCATGGACATCAATTTAGGGTTCAGCCTTTAGGTAGCTCAGACTAGTCAACATGATTTAATCATAATCGATTCTTTTTTTGTGAGAGGTGGAGGGTGGGGTGTGGAGGGGACAATACAAAAAAATTTCATGTCGAATTCAAAGTGTCATTCATGTGGTTGGTACATCACAACCTTGAAGAAACTGGAATCCCGACTTAGACTCTTAGACAGCATATGCAAATCATATTAACTAATCAAAATCTCTCTCTCTCACCCTCTCCTAAGGAAAAAAATTTGAACTTATTGTTCTAAAAATGCAATCACGACGATAAATATATTTCCTCCCTCACGAACTCTCGACTCTGGCTCATCTAATTACAGCCATGTAAAGTAGGTTGTGGTTGAACCATCAAGTCTACAAGAAGAACCAAAATTACCAGCATAACTCATCGGTAACAAGAATCAAACAATGTAACATACGAGCTTCATAATCTGGCTCAATTTGCTGTTATTAATATAAATCCGCACCGAAACAACTAATTAAAACGTAAGGGACCAAAACAAAAAAACAAAACCTGAAGCTTTGCTGGACCCACAAATCGAACAGCGGATATTTTTCTCTGAAGAAACTGAGGGTCACCCACCATTACTTCAGCGCCGTCAAACACAACATGCTCCATGATTTCACCTTGAAGTTTTCCACTCTTGGTGTATCTTCTGCATCACACTCTATTCTGTCACGCGGTGTATCAAATCACCAAAATAACGACAACCCACTGATGAAACAAGCGAGATAATAAATTCGTGACGATGTATATCAAATATATGCTGTAAAATTTTGTGTGAATTCCATGCATTTTTTCATGTGATGCATATAATGTGGAAAACAAAAATGGTGCACCTGAACTTGAAGGAGAAAGGAATAAATCGAGGCAGCGGATTGAAAATTGGTTCAGAGTAAATAGGACGAATTGAAGTGCGAATCAGATTTCTCATGAGAGAGGAAGGAAGAAGAACTATAAATCATATGTGTCGGTCATTTTGCAGCCATGGCTATTCCTTGTCTTCCTTCATGGGCGGGTTTGGGTTGAACCGATCCGATAGGTTTGAATATGATTAGGTTTCTCATGGACCTCTCTATACATAATTCCATCGTTTTTTGAGAGACCGGAAAAGATATTATCAAATCATTAAGAAATCTTCTTTATAGGTTTTTTATGATATGTTCTCGCGAACCTTTATCTGTGAGAAGGTCAACCCTATCGATATTTACAATAAAAAGTAATACTCTTAGCATAAAAAGTAACACTTTTTCATGGATGATCCAAATAAGAGATCCGTCTCACAAAATACGATCCGTGAGACCATCTCACACAAATTTTTGTCAATCTTATTTTAGACGTATTATCAATAATATATGTCTTTTATTTAAAGATACTAGGAATGTACACGTGCGATGCATGTAGGTGACTAATAATGAAAAATATAATTACGAGAATTAGATAATGTTTAAGTCGTTTGAATAAAATCATTTTATAAGTATGTATCAATCTAAATATATCAAAACATAATACATAAAAATACATGATGACAATAAATCATATATATTCACTTATTTATATGATCTTTTTCAATCCGCGACATAATACAGCTCTCTTAAATGATAAATCAGCAAAAATATTTTTCATTCAAATAACATTCAAAATAAAAAAAACAATAAAAATAAAATTAACAGAATATTGAATTTTACCAAAATCAAAACTAAAATTTACTTAAATAGAGTACACATAGACAAACGTCAAATAAAATTATCTTAATTTACTAAATTATCATAATAACGTTAAAATAAAATCATTAAACTTGTTATTAAGGTAAATATCACTTTTGCTTTTGCTAACTTTTAACACATTGCGGATTTTATTTAATTTCTATGTTTTTTTTAAGAATGCATATTATAGATAATTAATTTTATATCGGAATCAATCGTTTATAAATTAATATTGGTGATTAATAATTTGAGAGAAATAAAATTTTAACATGATATCACTCAAATAAATATATGTAGTAAAAAACATAAATAAATAAGATAATATGTAATACTCGGTTAAAAATTTTTATATGTAAAATTGTAATATATAACAAATGATAATAAACTATCAATATAATTCATATTTATTATAAGGATTATATTGATTAAATTTTTTTTAAAGATTATAGAATAAATTTAGTTTAAAATTTAGAAAAAAAAATAAGATTGTGTATTAATGTCCAAATATATCTAAGATGTACAATGAATCACAAATATTGACTAAGAAACGTAAATAAATAATTTTTTTACATAAAATTTAGAAAATAAAAAATAATGTGAATTAATGTCCAAATCTATCTAAGATGGACAATGAATCACAAAAAAATCCTTAAAAAGACATATTAATTTAATTTGCTAACTTAAATGAACAAAGAAATGTAAAATAATAATTTTTTTGGCATAAAATATAAGAAATAAAGAGGAATGTGTATTAATGTCCAAATTCATTTAAGATGGACAATGAATTACAAAAAAAAACTTTAAGATAACCTAATAATTTAATTGACAAACTTAAATGAACAAGGACATATAAGAAAATTCACAATTAAAGTGGTATATTTATATGTATGTTAGATTTATATTGCTATACCATTATGGACGAAATGTTTATATTATTGATATTAGTGTTATCATGCATGTGTTGCATACTTCTACGAGCTTTATTACTTGTTAAAAATAATTTATATTTGTCATCACTATAATTTTAGTTAATAATAGTGTGAGTTAATAACTAATATAAAATATACTTTCCTATACGTCACAAAAATGGAATTAATTTTGCACCTCATATTTCATCAAGTTACTCTAAACTTTCATTTTAAATTGAAGTAACCTCGGAAACAACATTCTATTTATGTAAACAAATATATAATTCTAACATGTAAATAAAATGAATGAAAGAACTTTGATAAATATTTTCAGAAAAAATACATTACACAACAATGGAAGTCCAATCTCCCAAGTCACACTACGCCCTTTCATTATTAACAAATGAAAGAATATATCATCCCTACACACACTAACAGCATTTTGGATGATAATTCAACAGCAAAATGGGCATATAATCACCCCATTTTCGTTACATTCTGAGCAAATTATTGCCTCAAAACCTCCTTCGACCATTATTTTATGGCTGCCATTGCAATTAAAACACACAACGAACCTTATCCCACCACACCCTTCACAAGGCCCTTCACTCCTATCAGTTGGAATCCCTTCAAAAAGTGGCCTAAGTTTGCCTAATTCATGCAATGACGACACTAGTTCAGCTCCTCCAATGTATCTTCCCTTTATAAACAATCTTGGGGGAACTTCTTTAGCACCCAAAATGACCCACAGTTCTTCCTTAAACTCCGAATGCATCGATATGTCTCTCTCGAAGAACAAGATTCTAAGGTTTTCTAACAAAGATCTGATCCTATGGCAGTCCTCGAATGTTTTCCGTATCCCTCTTAGGCCGGTTGTGTAAAGAACAACTGAGTCGCTCCCCCCTGGCGGGCATTTCTCTTCAAATTCATCTAGGGAATCGGTGGTTTCCTCCAATTTTCGGGATTTTATAGGGGGTTGTTCGATACCATCACTTTCTTGGAAGATCTTCCCCATATTTTTTGATCTCCTCTCTACCTCTAGGGCCTTAACTTCCATAACCGCCAGCTCAAAAGCTGCAAGAAGTCTGGGATCGAAAAGGGTCCTCGAGTCCATATCTGGCCGCCTGAAAAACGACACGTCAATCTCTGGATAAAGGGACTATTTCCCTCTCCACTTCTCGGAGTTCATTGTCTTCCAAGATCTCAACTTTGGACCTCCATGTATTGATTAACCTCGAATTTTCTTTCGATTCATTTAGCTTTCTCTTCATATCCGGCCTGATATTTTCTTTATCATCACTATCACCTGCAAATTCCAATTCTTGATTATCAAGGCCTTTCATCAGCTCTGATACATCAACGAAATCAGGTTCTTGAACTTGAAACTTGTCATCAGATAGCTGGTTTACAGGTTCTTTCTGAATGGCCATCAAAGGCGAACCCGCTGCGGGACCCGTAATCAACTTCGAGGTATAAAAACCATAATCTAACACATTTACCTGAAGGATTCTTTCAGTTTTCAAGTACCCAATTTCTTTGATTGTCTGAAACTTCTTCATCAGCTTCCCTTTCACTCCTTTCATTTTTTTCCACCTCTACTGATTCAGATCGGAGAATTCTGAGGTGGGATCCAAGATTCTGAGCAAAAAGGATCCGATCAAGAGTTCGAAATGGATTTTACAGGTTTGACGATTTACAAAAAGAGAGAAAAAATTCTTGGGTGTGGATGCAGAGAGGAGATAATGTTGCAGGTGTTAACGGCTAGTAAGACCTGTGCTTCCTTCTTTTTATTTGAAAATGATTGAGCTTCTTTGCCAGGTGAATTACCAACCGTTTTTCATTTTTTTCCAGGTCATTCATAATGGTCCCAATTTAGAAATTCANATATCTGTGTGTGTGTGTGTGTATTATAAAAGTGGTTTACCAGTTCGCATGCACTTCATTGAATAATATGAACTTCATTAAATATTGAGAATACTGCTATTTTAGTCTAAATATTAAAATACGAGAAAACTGTTTTTAGTTAAGTATAATGGTATATTTGTGTTTTTGATGTCTTTTATTATTAAATTTCAATTTTAATCTATTTTTTTTATCCGACACAACATGAAAGATGAAAGGTTAAAGACTGAAATTTCTTACGATGAATCCATAGAACCAAAATTGCAATTTCTTCGAAAATTATACATAAATCTAACGAAATCTGATTTAGTTAAATTTTCAGACGTGGATGAAATCTAATTTAAGAATCAGGCAATTAATAAAAAAACATAAATACAGAGCAGACCGAGTTTAGTAGATAAAAACCAATTATCATATCTCGGATCAAACACAATGAATGACAAAAGCGAGAATGATTATTGATTATTATTATTATTATAACTTATACTAAAAAAGGAATATAGTGAAAAACATAAATTGGAATTATGAATTATAAATGTCAACTTCCTTCATTGTAATATATTTTATTCTTATTGCTTAAATTCTAAAAGAACTCTCCAATTCAGTATTAAAAAAATGCCTTATTCTTTTTTTTTTAAATGACATTAGAATCACAATCATTATCGTGCACTAAGTAAATCTTTCTGTTGACGCAATAGTATGCAAATTAGTGAGCGAAGTGGACATAGGTAAGAAGCTAATCAGTGAGCACAAAAAGTTGAACAGAAAATATAATCTAAAACAATATATATGTGCTTTCTCCTCAACAAAGTGGGATTTTACTGACACTCGCAGTACTTTTGCTTGTGTTAATGGATGGTTCGTGTATTTTGCAACACATCGTTGGAGATACAATCTGGTCCATCCAACCAGTAAATGGCTTCTATGCCAATTGGTCCTCGTCTCGTTCCTCTCACATCGGTGACACACTATGTAATTCTTGATTTTTCTTGCATTTTACATTCATTATGATGAAAGGAAAAGATTTCACAATTGATGGGCTTTTCTTTTTCTTTCTTTGTGTTTAGAAAAAAAACATAGATTTTAGACAGTCGTTAATCCAAGCTTTTATGGCTGCCTGATGCACCTCTGTTTCATTTGGATTTGCATACAGATTTTGACTTCAATTTGGGACTTTAAGATATGATTGAAGTGTCGAGAGAGGAATACGATAGTTGCAGCACAAATAAACCCTTCAAGGTTTTCGTGGATGGTCCAGTGATAATTGATCTCACTGAAAAGGAGGTGTTTTTATTTTATATGTAATGTTTCAAATTACTGCAGATTATGGCAAAAAAAATAGTGTTATAGTTGAACAAATACCATTCGATAATTGTGTCAAACAACCAATAAGATCCAGATTGCTTAGATAGGGACAGATGAAATATTACATTTGATATTTAACAAAGGTCTGCAACTCGATCTCTAACCTCGGAGTGATGCTTGAGGAACAGAAGGTAATACTAGTTCATCCACAGCCTGTCAAGCAGAAAAGTATCTCAACTCTCAAGGATAGGATAGAGATGGCCATAACAAAATATACAATAACAGGAAATGGTGCATAAAATTTATAATAAATCATAAACACAAGAGTACTACCATATGATATTGTCTACTCACACGGGACACATTACAAGTGGAGAAATCCGCTGCTCCTTTGCGTGATCATGACTTCACCGGCTCTCCAGGTGATACTCATATTGAACATGCACATTCCAGTCCTTTCATATCTGAATCTAGCGAACTTAATGATTTAGATATACCCATTGCTGTTCGCAAGGGTGTAAGGTCATGTATCAAACAGTACCCCTTGTCTAACTATATTTCGTATGATAAGCTCTCACCCAATTTCCATGCCTTTACATCAAAGCTCTCCTGTTTGGAGGTTCCTAAATGTATGCAGGATGATCTAAAAGTTCCGGAGTGGAAAGTGGCTGTGTTGGAGGAATCGAGAGCTCTTGAAAAGAACTAGATGTGGGAGATGGTCGACCTACCGAGAGGTAAGGAAGGGTTAGGATACAAGTGGGTGTTTACAACAAAATACAAGTCAGACGACGGGTCACCTGAGAGATATAAGGCAAGATTGGTAGCCAAAAGATTTACCCAAACTTATGGTATTGACTACCATGAAACTTTTGCACCTCTAGCCAAGTTAAATACTGTGAGAGTACTTCTATCACTTGTAGCAAAATTAGATTGACTCTTGCAATAGCTGGATGTGAAAAATGTTTTCTTCAACGGAGAGTTGGAAGAAGTATATAAGGATGCACCTCCTAGATTTGAAAAAACCTTTGGGTCAAAAGTGTGCAGACTGAACAAGTCCCTGTATGGACAGAAGCAATCACCAAGGGCCTGGTTTGGGAGATTTTCACAAGTTGTTGGGCTCCTGAGAAGCAAGAGGGGCATCATTTATTCACTCTATGCCTGAGATTAAATTTTTTTTTCTCTTTTTTGAGGATTAGATGATCGCCGCAAAACTTAGAAACAGACATTTAGCCATCATTGAAAGGGGCATGTACAAATCAAGCAACTACGTTAATATATGTCACTCAACATCAAAATCAAAACAATTATTATCACCATCAATTGATTATTAGAGGGTATAAAAGCATATGTTTGCACATTTAAAGCAAGAAAAGATAAGAATTTATCACAACATGAATGAACCCCTCGATGGAAATTTGAAGATGGGTGATAGATCATCTTAATACAGCACAAAGTTTGAAATAAGAACCGAGTTTATCAGCTTAAATTTTCATATTCTCATTATTTATGCAGAAGTACAATTCTAGTATTTCATCAATGCAAAGTATCATACCGATCAACACCCTTCATTATAATTATTAAAGGCTCTTGATTTAGATTAATAAGGGAGTTCAGATTCAATCTTACCACACAAGAGTTCATCCTCATCGATGTCATCAGGTACATCATAGCTTCTAACAAGAGACTCTTGGATTTCATTGCTCACATCCATGAGGTCCAACATTTCATCTTGTAAGTTCTACAAACCATCAAATTCCACTAGGAAATATAAGAAAAATATCAAACAAAACAATACTTTGGTTAAAAGAGAAAGATGTTATGAGTGAGGTTACACACATCTATATCTTGAATTTTCAGTCTTCATCATTCCTTTGAGATCTTTATTCGTGACTTCAAAGCAGACATCTTGTGAGCATGTGATATAATTAGTTATAAATGGCAAAAGTGATAAACAAATGTATCTGGGTTTCTAAAAGTGCCAACCATTAAAACATTTGCAACTTTGATAGGAACATAATAGCATATCAGAATATTAGTGCAGGATTAGTCACAAAATATCACAACATAAGTCCCCTTGTTCATGACAAATGGGTGATATTTCTAATTTTTTAAAACATGAGGTTTTATATTTAAAATCGAATACATTTAATTCATATCTTATAAAAATTCAAACACATTTACACTTCCGATAGAGGGTTTTATTTCTATTTTTTTTTAAAACATGAGGTTTTAAATGCCATTAATTATATGTATGGCATAAATACATTTATCTATATTATATTATTACGGGGATATATACTACTATATTACTAAGGTAGATGACCTAAAATAATTAACTTTTATTTCATAGTCTAATTTTTCATTTTTTATTTAATAAAATTTATCATAGAAATATAATTTATTAATTTTTTTGTTCAATAACTAATGTAACTTACACTCTTCAAAACCTTTAAAATTACTTATATATTTTTTATGTATTGAAAACAAGTGTGCTTTTCTTATTTGAAATGTGTCATGTATTGCTAAATTTTCATTATGTAAGTAGTTTTTATACATCTATCAATGAAATCATCACAAAATCAAACTCATTTTTAGTTAGTTTTTTTTATAACAAATACATAATCATAGTTTTCTTTCTTGATTGAAGTACGATCTTTTCATAAAAATATTTTGAACAATTATTAGGTGTTATAAAACGAGAAAAAAAACATGAAGTTTTTATTATATAGAGACACTGTCATTTTTGAGTTTTTGACCCGATTAATTTGAACTTCATAGAACACCATTCTTGTTCATATATTACACATGAAAACACAAAATTACATGGCATTGCTACACGCTGCACCAGTGAATCAAATATTCCCAACGCGGGAGAGAGTTCAATCAAATCCATTGATTCAGGACCTAATAATACATCAAGAAAAGACACAAAATACACGCATATAGATATATAGCCACGCCACGGAAAATCTTCAATAACTTAACTAAGATCTCAGACCACGTTCTTTCCGCGATTTTGTCACAAACAAATCTCCGGATTTCATCATCCCAGGAATGCGTCCAGAAAGAGTGAGACAACGGATTTGCATAATTCCTTCTCGTCGTCCAAGTGAAACAATAGCTGCTGGTGGACCAGGAGTGTAAGTAGACAGTTTAGTTTTGCTTCTGCCACTCATTAGCAACTTCAAGTTCTTGGCAGCAACCAAGGCATGGTTATTGGTCAAAAATCCTAGCTTCAGTTCCTACAAGAAGCGATTTCAAATAATAACTGAACCATTCAAGTACAGTATTCTCCGTACAGAACTCTTCACTACATAGTGCGACGAGCGACACAAGTAGAGATTTATATAGTCTCCTATTTTCAATGAGAAAGAATGTTGACACGACAACAGAATAAAAAGTTAAATTAGTCTCATTTTTTCAATTATAAAGCATACTGACGCAACGAAAAGGGAATAAAATGTTAAAACATTATTGTATCAAGTTTCCATTTTAAGGTATTTGTAATTTTGTATTACCAAAAGGCAAGACCATAGATTGCCCATTTACTAGTATAAATAGATGTCACGAGCCTTTGCAGTATGAGAAACATTAAGGTCTTTGTCGGAAAAATCTTGGACCAGCCAAAAAAACTTGTATCTAAATATTCCTCACCCGCACGTAAAGATTTGTGTGGGATCATAATATTGAATAGTTTGTGTGGCACTCATAATTTACTGAACAAGATTGATATGTAAATCAATTTGATATTAGGCGGCACTTTCAAGAGCAGCAAAATCTAGATTTTGTTGTATTTCCAACATATTGTATATTTGTATGGAAAGAAAAAAAATCAAGGTTTCAGTGTTTCGGCAAATGGACCTGCATCCAAGCTGATTTAGCAATACTCTACCATGAGATCATTAAAAAAACCGGGACAGAGTTAATTTAGCCTTTCTCATGCTCCAAATCTGAAGATGTCAGTGCTCATGTGTTCCCAAATATGTCGCAGACATAGAATTGACAAAAGTAACATAGCAAGAGAAACTTGTGTCGAATTAAATGTAAGTTTCTTAAGTATCTTGATTTTTATTTGATCTTTTCTTCCTTCGTTTATCATGAAGTCATTTTGTCAAACTAGCAGGCCTTCCATAAGTCGTGTATTAAGGTATAATGTATACGAGGACATTACATCCCTTAAGAGTAAAATTAAATGATGCATTGAAGAAAAAAAGCTTACTGGAATATCAGTTATATCTCCAATGGCGAAGGCATTTGGGTGACCCTTGATCCGCAAGTTAGCATCAACCATCAACCTCCCTTCCGTGTCTAAGCCATCTCTCAAGATCGTCTGCTTTAACCAAGATGAGCCAATTCCCGCACCCGCACAAAGGAAATGGCAATCAGCTACTATTCTCTCTCCACCTGATGTTTCATAAACACCATCGGTCTGAGATTCCAGATTGACATATTGGTTCAAAATGACCTCAACTTTCTTTGAAGTCAACCAATTTAGCGCTTTTTTCCCTGCCTTTTCTCCAATAAATTCCAATAACCTTGATCCTCGGTGCACTAGTGTTACTTTTTTATCAGGGAAATCTACACCGATTTCTCCTGCCAGCTCTACACCAGTCGGCCCCCCTCCAACAATCAAAATTGAATTGGCCGATTTTATCTTTTCTTGCTCTGCAACATACAGGAAAGTCAGAAGCCAGCAAAGGCATCAGCAATTAAATTTATGTATTTTAATGAAGAATCTCAAATAATGCAACAAGAGAATCGTACAAACAAGTACGCAGCTGTGATGGAAGTAAAAAATTAAATGTTCGGATCCAGCAAATTATGAATGTTTTGTGGATGCCATCTAGAATTTCACTCGGTCAAATCATATATAAATGAGTGCATCATATTAGACCAATAGCCCAAGTAAACAAATAAAAGTTCATCAGTACTCAGACCATGAGAAAATTATGATATCACTGGCCAAATGGGAATCATGGTTTTTAAAAGCATGCAATTTCAATTAAAAAGGAAGGTTAAAAACAAGCAAATGAAGACAACTTTGACAGAGTTCATTGAAGGGTTATTCTATACCACAAGAGGAAATATAATCTTGTATTAAAGATATGGATCCCAGATGTATTTCATGCAGAACCTACATATATTTGGATTCATCCAATACAAGATGTAGCTTCGAACAACCAACACATTGAATTGCTGTGCCAATACTATAATAATCACATTCCACAGTTGCTTCATTTTGGCTATTGTACCTGCTTGAAAGTAATGAAGCCTCTCAGCTTTCGTAAAATCACCGGTGTGTGCATGGCCTGTGGCAATGACGAGATAATCATACCCAATCGAATGACCTTGGGCAGTCAATACATTAGTTTCTGTAATGTCAGTTGCAGCAGATGTAATAACTTGAGCGTTAGGAAGGTAATCTGAGTGATTGATCAAAATTCTTTCCGCGAATGAGGGTTCGACCATGGCTCTCAATTTTGCCCAGGGGATCTCTAAATACTCCTTCCTGTATTATGTTTCGATCAATCAAATGAAACCAAGCTCTTAGGAGGTTACAGCTCAAGTAAGATTATACAACAAATCGTGTGAAAAACACTGGATCTCAACAATAAAAAGTTAATTCTTTTTTATTACTGATTTCAGTCAGAAGTCTATTTACCCTGCAATCATGATCATATTTTAGGTCAATACCACCAACCCTCATTGAATTGCTCGTTTATCTACACCCCGGCAACAACACTATCGAAATCGAAACCAAGTACTTCGTTAATCTAATCAAAGAAAGGCCAGCCAAAGCAATCAAGCCACGTGTAAAACGACTCATCGAGCTAAAACACACACACAATAATACTGTAAAAAATAAGGAATCGGAGAAAGATAGCAGACTGACGGATCAATGAGGACAACATCAGCATCGTTTTGAAGCTTATGGGCAATCAGAGAACCGCCGACTCCGCCGCCAACCACGACCACCCTTTTCTTTTCTCCGGTTAAGCGCTCCATTGCTCACCACAAAACAAAAGGAATTGAACAATGAACAATTGTGCTGTGTTATCGTAGTAAGGAAGAATCACAATCGCGCAATACTCGAGCCAAATGATTGTCGGATATATATTCATACTGTTTACTTTTGGGATCATGTTTAAAAAACTAACCCATCAAATATCTATTCTATCCTCATTTTTTTAAATATTTTCAAATATTGTTTTTTCTTTTAAACCTAAACTAATGTTTTCTTTTTTCTTATATGCAAGTCTCTTTTATTTATAAACGTTGTTACCCAAATTCCACTATCTCCCGATTTACCATCAACTTTCCTCTCTTCGATTCTCCCGACTCCGTGTTTGATTTGCTAATTGTATGTATCCATACCTCGGCGATGCGTTGATCATTCATCCAAATTGTCTGATCATCGATTGACGAAAGTTTTGTATTTCCGAATGTTTCTTTTTTACTAAAAGCTGAATTTACCATGCGATTATATCAACGGTGTTTTTCTTCTTTTTTTCGGTAAAAAGTTTATATGTTTTTATATGTAACGGTTGCTTAATTATTGGTCCTGATTTATGTGGGAAAAAAATCCGATTAACTAGTTTTTTTTCTCTTTGTAATTTTTTGATCATTGATGCTTTTTTTTTTAGTATGATCGTAATATACAAAGTCATTTGCTTTTGTTGTGAATACGTGAAGCTTTGTTTTTCGGAGTTTTGTTGTATTCTGTTTAATTGTTGGTTCCTGTTTTTTCACATGAGCGCGACCGAGTGGCGACTGAGTTATATAGTAAAAAATAGTGAGCAAGTTCATGTTTTATATGGTACTTAATATATTAAGATATATTTTTATTGATAAGATATTATAAAATGAAAAATATTGTGAAATAAGCTAAAAAGCGATTGAAGGCGACCGAATGACGATTGAGTGATATGGTAAAAACAAAGTGAGCAAATTCGTGTTTTATATCCTATTTACTATATTATGATACGTTTTCATGGATAAGAAATTATGAAATTAAACATAGTGTGAAATAAGGCAAAAATGACTGATGTCGACCGAATGGCGACTGGGAGCGACCGAATGGCGACTGAGTCATATAGTAAAAATAGTGAGCAAGTTCAAGTTTTATATTCTACTTAATATATTAAGATATATTTTTATGGATAAGAGATTATAAAATGAAAAATAGTGTGAAATAAGCTAAAAAGCGATTGAGGGCGACCGAATGAAAATTTAGTGATATGGTAAAAACAAAGTGAGCAAATTCGTGTTTTATATCCTATTTACTATATTATGGTACGTTTTCATGGATAAAAAATTACGAAATTAAACATAGTGTGAAATAAGGCAAAAAAGACTGAGGGCGACCGAATGGCGACTGAGAGCGACCGAATGACGACTGAGTTATATAGTAAAAAAATAGTGAGCAAGTTCATGTTTTACATTCTACTTAATATATTATGATATATTTTTATGGGTAAGAGATTATAAAATGAAAAATAGTGTGAAATAAGCTAAAAACAATATTTTATAGTACATCAAGTGGTTTTATTAGATCACTCATATATCACTTAGTCGCTCTCAGTCGCTCTTTGTATTATGACATTATTTTTATATTTTACACTATCACTCCATTATACTATACTAAAATAGAGTAAATAGACCTCAAACGTGAAGTTACTCTTATTTTCTATTATAAGAATCATATATCACTCAGTCGCTCTTTGAATTATTTTACGCCACTTTTATATTTTATACTCACACGATTATAATATACTATAATATAGTAAATAGTCCACAAAACATTAATTTGATCACCTTTTATACATTGAATAGTACAAAATATCTTCGATTCATTCATACTAAATCATTAATGTTCAATTACATTTTTTTAAATAAAAAAAAACATCCAACCTTCCACTTCCAAAAAACAATATTTTCTAGTACATCAAGTGGTTCTATTAGATCACTCAGTCGCTCTTTGTATTATGACATTATTTTTATATTTTACACTATCACTCCATTATACTATACTAAAATAGAGTAAATAGACCCAAACGTGTAGTTGCTCATATTTTCTATTATAAGAATTATATATCACTCAGTCGCTTTCAGTCGCTCGTTGAATTATTTTACGCCACTTTTATATTTTATATTCACACGATTATAATATAATATAATATAGTAAATAGTCCACAAAACATTAATTTGATCACGTTTTATAGATTGAATAGTACAAAATATTTTCGATTCATTCATACAAAATTATTAATGTTCAATTACATTCTATGGTCAAATTACTACCATCAATAGAAATAGTTGTCCATTCTTCAGATTCGGATAAACATGTATAAGTTCTTTGTTCATCATTCTTCCACTTTCTATTAGAATTAATCAAAATCTGGATGATCGTCATTCCTATACAAAATAATCAATAAAGATGTCATAAAAATTAAATGATTTAACATATAATCGGATGACATAACATATCAAAGTGGGCGACTGAAAACAGAATTGAGCGACTGAAAACAGAATTAGGCGACTGAACCCATAATGTTTGGGTGACCGAACAATTAAGAATGAAATATATGAAAAATTATATTTACAATATAAACATTGTAATAAAAACCAGTAAATCGATAAAAAAAAATTGAGATGACATTAGAACTTACACCTGATTTAAAATCTCTGACAATGTTGAGAAAAATTGAAACTTTTTTTAGGAAACAAATGAATACAATATTCTCTTGCTTAATGTAGAGGAAAAAAAATTGAAGAGATGACCAATGAATGAAGGATGAAGAAAAGAAGAATCGTTGTGAGAAGAATGAGAAGAATGGAGGGAATCGAACAAGAATCCATTTCCTTTATCTCCATTTTGTTTCTACTCTTCTTTTATTTTTTAATTAATTAATTATTTTTTAAGTGAATATTATTTATCAAATTTTGAATTCTAAAAGACTAATATTTAAAATTAAAAAAAATATATTCAGTATAATTAACTTCAAAATATATTTATTTACNAATCGAACAAGAATCCATTTCCTTTATCTCCATTTTGTTTCTACTCTTCTTTTATTTTTTAATTAATTAATTATTTTTTAAGTGAATATTATTTATCAAATTTTGAATTCTAAAAGACTAATATTTAAAATTAAAAAAAATATATTCAGTATAATTAACTTCAAAATATATTTATTTACAACAAATATTTATAATATAAAAAAATATAATCTAAATTCACAATCAAACACTACTTCACTTTTTTAAACATTTTCAAACAATAACATGTTAATTTATATTATCCTGAGTTTGGGTTATGAACAAAATAACAATATCGAGTTATTTTAGGTCTGGGCGTTCTTATATTATATATTCAGGTTTTCAGACTGCTGATTAATTCAAGCTATTCAAACAATATCATTAGAAAATTAAGATGTTTTGGCAATAATTTCTGAATCCCAACTACAATGTATCATATGTCAAACTGACAGGTAGTACATGTGTTCAAATCGTTGAATATCTCGCATTGGCACCGATCATAAAACAGTTATTTTCATAAAGGATATTGAAGTCAAGTACTTCAAACGGCTGCCCTATATAGAATGATTTCATAATATCTTATCAACTTACGAATGACACGAATGACATAAAGTTACATATTTCGAACATGGTGTATCAGCTTTACGAAAAACAAGAGCTTAAAGTCGCAAAAGCACAAGAACCATTAAATGAGCATTTAATGATACATACGGCGAATGAAAACGACATGTTCATTATGTCGAATGGTAATACAGATGATCGTTGAAAAAAAATTCGGTCGTTTGAGCTTTCAATTATAAATATGCAAAACTTTGAAGATAATAATTCTACGGATTCCATCAACGAATTATCTCAATCCTTCATATTTTAAGATCTTTGACTACACCTAATATTTTCGATCACAACTTGCTCAATTAAACACGTTCTTATCAGTTTATATCGGATCATCGAGGATCATTTCGTGCTATACCAATAACTCAGTTGTCAAACCGATCGTAGGTTTTTTATATCGTTGTGTGGTGAATAGAGTATTCTTAAATATCCTCATTTGTAAAATGCTCATTAAGAATTTCAATATATGCAGTGATAAGTAATAACTGAAATGAGTTGTTACAAGACGTTGTGAAACCAAAATCTTTTAGTGAAAATCTATTTAAGTGAAATAAGGGGTGTCATATTAGTTTATCTGCAGTCCTCCATAAAATACTTGTGTTATTTTATTACGCACTTTACATTCTTGCAAATCTTATTTCAAACCGTTTCTGTCAAATATATTTCATCAATAGTGAAGTCGGACTGTTCCGCACTTATTTATTTTTAGTAGTCCAACAAATCTAATCGTTCAAGAATATTTTTTCTTAACAACTTTAAAGCTATTAAGAACGGTTCAAAGTTTATAAAATTTTAATAAAGTTTCTCTACCTTTCTGAACTCTAATACGATTCCAACATACTTAATTTTTTTTTGTTTTCTTTCTTTGTAATTTTCAAAATAAAGAGTCATAACAAAATCAGTTTCAAACGAAATGTAAGTATTATTGTTTTTAGTCATATATTTTTAATTGAATCAACAATAGTCATGCAATAAATGATTAATTTTATCATTATGTTTTTATAATTACATGGTTAAAATGAATTCATATAAATATACATGGTTAAAATAAATAAATTCATATAAATATACATGTGTATTTAATAATATACTTATATACATAGTTTTTGAACCATTTATAAAATATATCAAATAGAACATTTATATTAAATTTAATTATTTTATATTCAAAATTTGAAATTGTTTCAAATTTTATAATTTGCAATATCAATAATATAAAATTTGATTCAAACTATAAAAAAAATTCGTGATTACATGATCTCGACAGGCTTGAAGGGCACCATTATTATTAATATTCTGTTATTATAAAAAATTATTAAGAAAAGTAAGGTTCAAACATTTTGACTTTAACGTCTAATCGATCGTTGAATGGGTTTAGTAGATTCTAGACACAACAGACTAATCAACGGACGAAATTATGCTAAAAAGTTGCTGTCAAAGAAATATTTTTCTTGTAGATAATATTTTGAAATGAAAAAACAATTTCCTCAATCTCGATCTATTCGATTTTTCCCAGATCGGCGGCTTCCAAGTAACAGCAATGTCCCAATTTATGGTCAGAGTTTTAAGTTAAGAATAGGTCTCTTATGCGACGGTTTCACGAATCTTTATCTGTGAGACGGGTCAACTCTACCGATATTCACAATAAAAAGTAATACTCTTAGCATAAAAAGTAATATTTTTTCATGGATGACCCACATAAGAGATCCGTATCACAAAATACGATCCGTGAGACCGTCTCACACAAGTTTTTGGGGTTAATTTAACTGTTGGAAGGAAAACTCGTGTATTTTGAAACGATGATAATTTTCTAATGAAAGTACTTCTATTCAAGAGTGGGTCTAATATGAGACCGTCTCACGGATCTTAATCTGTGAGACGGGTCAACCCTACCCATATTCACAATAAAAATTAATATTTTTAGCATAAAAAGTAATACTTTTTCATGGATGACCCAAATAAGAGATCCGTCTCACAAATACGACCCGTGAGACCGTCTCACACAAGTTTTTACCTCTATTCAATTATTATTTTTAAAAAATAGTGACTTGTGAAATGAAATTAGACTTTGAGATTAGGTAAATTATAGGTGTTCTTTTGTAAATTTTTATAGTGTTTATTTGTAGATTAGTATTATTTATTTTTATTTTTATTTATAGAAAAAAATAATAAGGAAATAAAAAAAGAAATCCATTTCTATTTTTGTATTTAATTTATGAGATAATCTTATAAATATAAATTTATAGTGATAATTTATTAGTATTTGTTAAAAAAATAAAGCTTTTACATATAATATTTTTATCTCTTATTTAACGTATAATTTCTTAATTAAATTTATATTTGATTGCATATATATTCGTAGTATTTCAAATTTTAATAACATGAAATTAATCGCCATCAATATAAAATTGCAAGAGATTTATTCTAATATAGAATTAATTGTCCATACTATGTAATTCTAGAGAAATGTGAACTAATATCATGTATATAAAAAGTTAAAAAATTTAAAAATCATAATTAAATTTAAATCTAAATAAAATTTAGTGGTTTTATTTTAATATTAGTATGATAATTTTTTAATTAAGAGTATTTTAGTTAAGAATCATTAAACATTAGGGGAAAAATCATAATTTTAGTCATGTTATTTGCGTTTTCTCGATTTTTAGTTGTGTTAACAATGAATTTGCGTTTTTAGTTCTATAATTTATATTTATTTCATTTTTGGTCATTTATTGACCGATGTCCGATCTATCAATTGAAAATTACTTATGTGGCGCCTGTGAGTGTTGGCGTGGATTTTTGGAAGGACGGATAATATTCTAAAAAAATCATGACACATGAAAGTTTTTCTCCATAAATTCATGTCAACATCTATGTCGGTTACATAAACAATTTTAGCAGACAATCGAAACAATTTTGACAGACAGACACGATCGACTAAGTAAAAAAATCAAAAGAAAATACAAATTACATGACTAAAATACAATTAACCATCAACAAGATTATAAATGTTTACAAAATTAAAATTACAAATTCACGGTTATTAGAACCAAAATTTAAAAATAATATAAATTGCAAAGACCAAAAGTTTAATTATCGATATATATGGTACATTTAAGTAAATCATGGTTTGGGCATTCATAAAAAAGCATAGTGAAAATTGTATGATATTATAAATTAACAAACTCGTGGTCATGATATTTTATCTTTTTATTTTTGATCTATTTAGATTGATAAATAATCTTAAATATTAAACACGATGTTAATCAAATATCGATAAAGATTATCTAAATTAATCGATGCACTTTTCTAATACGTATTAAAAGTATGACAAGAAAGATTATTATATAAGCGACATGAGTATCTCCCTAACAAACTCACGACACTTTCAGATTATCAAACTATATATTTCACAGAGAAATAGTTAATCAAATCCACGATTCCTGCGCTTATTATATAAAAATCAAGAAAAGAGCTTATTATATATGAATCAACTAAGAACTCAAACCAAGCTCCCTACGTGATTTTGTCACAAACATATCTCCAGATTTTATCATAGCAGGAATACGCCCAGAAAGAGTAAGGCAACGATATCGCAGAATCCCATCTCTTCGTCCAAGCGAAACGATTGCCGCTGGTGGAGCAGGAGCGTAGGTAGACAGATTAGTTATGTTTCCACCACTCATTAGCAACTTCAAGTTCTTGGCAGCAACCAAGGCTTGATTGTGAGCCAAATATGCCAGTTTTATTTCCTACAAGGTAAGTGTTTTGGAATTATATAAAAGCGATTCAAGTATAGGCAGTAATCCTAGACACTGCAGAGAATTGGGAGGAAAGGGGATAGTCTTTTTAGGAAATTTTCATCATCCTCTTCTAATTTGATTTCCAATAATTTTAAAAAATTACAACTAAAGTTTCAAATCCTAACGTTAAATAACATAAAGGTATTTCTATCACCAGAAAGCCAGACCACAGATAATTCATTTAGAAGTATAAATACATTCCACGAGTCTTTGTAGGATAAGAAACATTAAGGTCTTCATCAGAAAAATACTTGTCCCGCCCATGTAGACATGTTAATTTAAATATAGGTTTATTATGTATTCTTGATTTTTATCTTTGTTTATCAGGATATATCTGAGGATATTACTTCCCTTGTAAATAAAAACAATAATATTTCATAAAAGAGGAAAAAAACTTACTGGAATATCTGTTATATCTCCAATGCTGAAGATGTTTGGGTGGCCCTTGACCCGCAAGTTAGCATCAACCATTAATCTCCCTCCCATGTCTAAGCTATCTTGCAAGATCGTCTTCTTTAGCCACGATGACCCAATTCCCGCACCCGCACAAAGGAAATGGCAATCAGCTACAATTTTCTCTCCACCTGATGTTTCATAAACACCATCAGTCTGAGAGTTCAGCTTGACAGATTGTCCTAAAATGACTTCCACTTTCTTTGAACTCAACCAATTCAGAGCTTTTTGTCCCGCCTTTTCTCCAATAAATTCTAATAACCTTGATCCTCGGTGCACTAGTATTACCTTCTTATCAGGGAAATCTACACAGATTTCTCCAGCTAGCTCTACACCAGTCGGCCCCCCTCCAACAATCAAAATTGAATTGGCAGATTTTATCTTATCTTGCTCTGCATTATACAGGAAAGTCAGAAGCCAGCAAATGCAACAGCGATTAAAATTTGTGTATTTGCTGTTCAAATCCAGCAAGCAATAAAATCTTTGGGGATGTCATTTCTCGGTCGAATTAAAGTATGAATGAGTGCATCATGTTAGGTACGTACATAAACAGTACTCAACTTGAGAACACGATAATATCAAGGTCCAAATGGAAATCATAGGCTTAAATGCATAGCATTTCACTAAAAATGAGGGATAAACGCATGCAAGTGAAGGCAACGTGATGGAGTTCTTCGAAAGGTTATTTATGCCACAACAAGAGAAATTCTCCTGTATATTGCACATCTTTATATAGGAGGATCCAGATGTTTTTTTCATGGAGAACCCACATATGTATTTTGATTCATCTAGAAATGTATGCTATGTAGAACGTAGATTTGACCAAGCCATGCACTGAATTGGTGTCATGCCGTGCATATGAAGTAACTAGTAATCACACTCCCGCACCTGTGTTGTTTTATCAATCTCACCTGCTTGGAAGTAATGAAGCCTCTCAGCTTTTGTAAGACTACCGGCGTGTACATGGCCTGTCGCAATGACAAGATAATCGTAACCGATTAAACGCCCTTGCTCAGTCAATACATTATTTTCTGTGATGCCGGTTGCAGCAGACGTAATAATTTGAGCGTTAGGAAGGTATTCTGAGTGATTGATCAAAGATCTTTCGGCAAATGAAGGTTCGACCATTGCTCTCAAATTTGCCCAAGGCATCTCTAAATATTCCTTCCTATAATTTATTTCGATTAATCAAATGAAACCAAACTCTTTACAGGTTACAGCTGGAGAAAAATAAGAAAACAAACCATGCGGAGAAAAACTGAATTTCAACAGCAAAAAGTTATTCCAGTGATTTTAGTCAGAATTCATCTTTTCCAACACATTCAAAAGGTGTAGAAATTCGCTTTCAGAGAGAAAAAAAGGGGTGTAGAAATCCTCCCTGAACAGTTCCACTCCTGCTTTTTATTGGTGAGTAAAGACAAAATAACTGAATCAACCATCTAAGAAAATTGATTACCTTATGCTGCTGCATTTTCCCCACATATGTCTATGTATCTAAGTCACAATACCAAAATGTAGACAATTTATCAAGATGAAGTCACGGAGTTTAATGCGTTGGTACAAAACAAATCGAGCCGCTAATATTACACAAGGTTATGGTGCATCATTCTACTTCATC
Organism: Primulina huaijiensis; assembly: GCF_012295235.1. NCBI lineage: Eukaryota > Viridiplantae > Streptophyta > Magnoliopsida > Lamiales > Gesneriaceae > Primulina > Primulina huaijiensis. Next base: position 2,504,244 of record NC_133317.1, on the reverse strand, counting down.
AGCCGTGGCTCAGTTTCTACTGTATCAAGTTTATTGAATATGGAAACGCAATACAGAATAGTTTGCTGAAAGCAGAGATGCAACCTAACCTACAGGTACGATATAAATACATAGTACATATTCAACTAAAACCTCAAGAGTATCACAAAATAATCAAAAGCCAATACAAAAAACCGTATCCCAGTGGCAATTTTCACCATGACATTAGTCAAACATGTCAGTGTGCTCAAACTCACTAAACGCATAAAGTATGTTTTGCTTCAATAACCTAATTTCAGTTGCTTCTTAGTTCATATTCGTTCTCATTTTCTAATCCGAACATTCCTCAGCTTCCCATGATTCAAAATTATAAACAGATCTATCCATATAAAAAAGGGATTGTGTCCTTCACATTACATCAAGACCAGAAAAGCCACTATATCGAAATTTCTCTATCAAAAACTTGATACGCAATTTGCCACCAAACACAAACACACATAAAAATGGCTCTTTTATCATATCCCGGTAGCCGGACCCTCATCGAGGCAAAAACAAATCGAAGAAATGCCAGCTAAAACAAATCAACCGCATATAAAGGTAACCCACATTGCGACCCCAAGAGCTAAAAAATAATGAAAAGGGATCGAAGAAAGATAGAAGACTGACGTATCGATGAGGAAAACATCCGCATCGTTTTGAAGCGTTTTGGCGATGAGCGAGCCGCCAGCTCCGCCGCCAACCACCACCACCCTTTTCTTTTCTCCGATCAAGCGCTCCATTTCTCACGCCAAAACTAAGTTAATTACAACCTTCTCCTCAACGATTAACCAAAGTTTTGGTTCCAGCTAGATATCAATGTCGTAAGGAAAGAGCACACAATATTATGCAATTGCATACAGTTTCATTGATTTTAACGGACAGCATTCAGGATTTTCCACAATGCATTGATTTTCCTTCTAGAATGTTTGAATTTCTTTTTTTTTTTTTTTTGATAAGAAATTATATCTAATCAATTCATTAAATATTTAAAAATGATTTAAGTAAGTGTCTGCAAATGTTTTTTTCCTTCAAATTTACAAAATTTGTAAATTTTTGAACTTTGAGTTATCATTTTTTATGGAGGTTGTTTGTGTCATGAATTTTTTAAATTCATTTTGTTTAGTATTGTTGACGGCAATTGATTTTTCTGATATTTTATTATTTGTCTTGTTGTTTATATGAAAATATGTATGAGAGTACACCAATCAAAGCCACATATTTTGGGTCTTATGTTCTACGAAGATGGTAATATATGGTTTCTGTGAATTATATAATTTATTAGTTCTTCATACATGTAGTTAAGAAAAGAATCAAATTTTGAACAAAAAATTTATGACAAACATAGTGGATGAAAAAAACATGTTAAAAAAATAATGTTGCGTATTACTACGTCCTTATTTCTTCCAATATTATCTCGATAGATTTCAAGGTGGCTAAGAGGTTGTTTTTGTCTATTTTTTTTAGTTAAAGTGACTAACAAACTAATTCATGAGATATATAATGGTAACATAGAGAACTACTCGCCAAATAAATTCACTTAGCCGAATAGTGAAATTCAAATTGAGTTATACAATATTTCATCAAATTAATTTTGTCTATTATAAGATGCTCATGAAATCTAAACAGTTGTATTATTAGATGAGATATTGAATAAGACAAATACTTTGATATATATATTTGAATGATATCTCATATACATATCTTAATTACGTTATCTGTGTCCTTCTCAAGATTTTTAAAATACAATAATTAATTTGTATGTCGTTCCACAATATATAAAATATTATAAAACAAAATATAAACTTGATAGAATAAAATTTGTTTTGTTCATGAGATTAAAACTATATCATCCTCATGATATGATGCACGCAATCATTGTTTCAAATCTTCTAAAAAGACGAACGAAATGACTTTCCTGAATTGCGTCAAATTAAACGATGACACGGTTCTAAGATATAGTCATTTGAAAAGTTTTTCAAGTTTTTTTCTCACATTGATTGAGAAATAATTGTTAAAAATTTATTAAACTTATAGCTATATGTTGATAATATTGATATTAAATATATAAAAATGATATTGCAAATATCACGATGTTCGAAGAAATTACAGCACCATTCATCGGTTATGTTGTTGAAGAATATATAGGTTATACATACTTTTAGTCACAAGTAAAAACCAATCACGACTAAAAACAACATTTATTCTTATGAGTTATAGTTGATGATTGTCAAAAACTGAAAAATCATTCAACAATAAAATAAATATTTGGAAAATAAGAATACTGGATAAAAACAATGTAGAAAACCAAAAAAATCCTGATAGGGAAGTAAACTACGAGCATGTCAGATCCCAGCTGAGGATGTTAAATAACATAATAGATGTTAAAGACGATCATATACTTGCTGAGTCTACCAAAATGGTTATATGTATATTATAACAAACTACGACAAAGAGTTGTTGAGTTATCAAAATCAACCAAGAAGTATATTGAAAAATGTGTCACATGGATAAGATAACTTCTCCGATTCATATACCGTTGGCGTCTATGGTCATGATTTTTGATTTTGTGGTTTGGTTTGCTGAAATTAATAAATGCTATTAGCCATATTTTAAATCATTTAAATATTATCAAAATTTCGTACTTATATTTCCAGCAATTTAATTGCTCGCGTGCAACGCACGTTCACTTTTCTAGTGTGTATATATATATATATATATGTATATGTATGTATGGATGTATGGATGTATATTATAAAAGTGGTTTACCTGTTCGCATGCACTTCATTAAAGAATGAGAATACTGCTATTTTAGTCTAAATATCAAAATATGAGAAAACTGTTATTTAGTTAAGTATAATGATATATTTTGTGTTTTTGACGTCTTTATTATTAAATTTCAATTTTAGTCTATTTTTTTTATCCGACACAACATGAAAGATGAAAGATTAAATATTGAAATTTCTTACGATGGATACATAGAACAAAAATTGCAATTTTCTCCGAAAATTATACAAAAATTTAACAAAACCTGATTTAGTTAAATTTTCAGACGTGGACTAGATCTAATTTAAGAATCAGTCAATTAACAAAAAACATAAATATTGAGCAGACCAAATTTAGTAGATAAAAACCAATGGTCATGTCTCAAATCAAACACAATGAATGACAAAAGCGAGAGTGATTATTGATTATTATTATAACTTATACTAAAAAAGCAATATAGCGAAAAACATAAATTGGAAATATGAATTATAAATGTCAACTTCGTCTTCATTGTAATATATTTTATTCTTATATTGCTTAAGTTCTAAAAGAACTCTCCAATTCAACGGTCACACTATTCCAACAAACTTACAACTGTCGTCTATAAAATCTACTCTTGTTCTTCTTCTTCCAACCATATCAAGAAAAAATGGCAAAACAAAGTGGGATTTTACTGACACTCACAGTACTTTTGCTTGTGTTAATGGATGGTTCGTGTATTTTGCAACACATCGTTGGAGATTCAATCTGGTCCATTCAACCAGTAAATGGCTTCTATGCCAATTGGTCCTCCTCTCATTCCTCTCACATCGGTGACACATTATGTGATTCTTGATTTTTCTTGCATTTTACATTCATTATGATGAAAGGAAAAGATTTCACAATTGATGGGCTTTTCTTTTTCTTTCTTTGTGTTTAGAAAAAAAACATAGATTTTAGACAGTCGTTAATCCAAGCTTTTATGGCTGCCTGATGCACCTCTGTTTCATTTGGATTTGCATACAGATTTTGACTTCAATTTGGGACTTTAAGATATGATTGAAGTGTCGAGAGAGGAATACGATAGTTGCAGCACAAATAAACCCTTCAAGGTTTTCGTGGATGGTCCAGTGATAATTGATCTCACTGAAAAGGAGGTGTTTTTATTTTATATGTAATGTTTCAAATTACTGCAGATTATGGCAAAAAAAATAGTGTTATAGTTGAACAAATACCATTCGATAATTGTGTCAAACAACCAATAAGATCCAGATTGCTTAGATAGGGACAGATGAAATATTACATTTGATATTTAACAAAGGTCTGCAACTCGATCTCTAACCTCGGAGTGATGCTTGAGGAACAGAAGGTAATACTAGTTCATCCACAGCCTGTCAAGCAGAAAAGTATCTCAACTCTCAAGGATAGGATAGAGATGGCCATAACAAAATATACAATAACAGGAAATGGTGCATAAAATTTATAATAAATCATAAACACAAGAGTACTACCATATGATATTGTCTACTCACACGGGACACATTACAAGTGGAGAAATCCGCTGCTCCTTTGCGTGATCATGACTTCACCGGCTCTCCAGGTGATACTCATATTGAACATGCACATTCCAGTCCTTTCATATCTGAATCTAGCGAACTTAATGATTTAGATATACCCATTGCTGTTCGCAAGGGTGTAAGGTCATGTATCAAACAGTACCCCTTGTCTAACTATATTTCGTATGATAAGCTCTCACCCAATTTCCATGCCTTTACATCAAAGCTCTCCTGTTTGGAGGTTCCTAAATGTATGCAGGATGATCTAAAAGTTCCGGAGTGGAAAGTGGCTGTGTTGGAGGAATCGAGAGCTCTTGAAAAGAACTAGATGTGGGAGATGGTCGACCTACCGAGAGGTAAGGAAGGGTTAGGATACAAGTGGGTATTTACAACAAAATACAAGTCAGACGACGAGTCACTTGAGAGATATAAGGCAAGATTGGTAGCCAAAAGATTTACCCAAACTTATGGTATTGACTACCATGAAACTTTTGCACCTCTAGCCAAGTTAAATACTGTGAGAGTACTTCTATCACTTGTAGCAAAATTAGATTGACTCTTGCAATAGCTGGATGTGAAAAATGTTTTCTTCAACGGAGAGTTGGAAGAAGTATATAAGGATGCACCTCCTAGATTTGAAAAAACCTTTGGGTCAAAAGTGTGCAGACTGAACAAGTCCCTGTATGGACAGAAGCAATCACCAAGGGCCTGGTTTGGGAGATTTTCACAAGTTGTTGGGCTCCTGAGAAGCAAGAGGGGCATCATTTATTCACTCTATGCCTGAGATTAAATCTTTTTCTCTTTTTGTGGATTAGATGATCGCCGCAAAACTTAGAAACAGACATTTAGCCATCATTGAAAGGGGCATGTACAAATCAAGCAACTACGTTAATATATGTCACTCAACATCAAAATCAAAACAATTATTATCACCATCAATTGATTATTAGAGGGTATAAAAGCATAAGTTTGCACATTTAAAGCAAGAAAGATAAGAATTTATCACAACATGAATGAACCCTCTATGGAAATTTGAAGAAGGGTGATAGATCATCTTAATACAGCACAAAGTTTGAAATAAGAACCGAGTTTATCAGCTTAAATTTTCATATTCTCATTATTTATGCAGAAGTACAATTCTACTATTTCGTCAATGCAAAGTATCATACCGATCAACACCCTTCATTATAATTCTTAAATGCTCTTGATTTAGATTAATAAGGGAGTTCAGATTCAATCTTACCACACAAGAGTTCATCCTCATCGATGTCATCAGGTACATCATAGCTTCTAACAAGAGACTCTTGGATTTCATTGCTCACATCCATGAGGTCCAACATTTCATCTTGTAAGTTCTACAAACCATCAAATTCCACTAGGAAATATAAGAAAAATATCAAACAAAACAATACTTTGGTTAAAAGAGAAAGATGTTATGAGTGAGGTTACACACATCTATATCTTGAATTTTCAGTCTTCATCATTCCTTTGAGATCTTTATTCGCCGACTTCAAAGCAGACATCTTGTGAGCATGTGATATAATTAGCTATAAATGGCAAAAGTGATAAACAAATGTATCTGAGTTTCTAAAAGTGCCAACCAATAAAACATTTGCAACTTTGATAGGAACATAATAGCATATCAGAATATTAGTGCAGGATTAGTGACAAAATATCACAACAGAAGTCCCCTTGTTCATGACAAATGAGTGATATTTCTAATTTTTTAAAACATGAGGTTTTAAATTTAAAATCGAATACATTTAATTCATATCTTATAAAAATTCAAACACATTTACACTTCCGATAGAGGGTTTTATTTCTAATTTTTTTAAAACATGAGGTTTTAAATGCCATTAATTATATATATAATATGGCATAAATACATATATCTATTTTATATTATTACGGGGATATATACTATATTACTAAGGTAGATTACCTAAAATAATTAACTTTGATTTCATAGTCTAAAGTACCTCTCCAAAAATGCAAATTTTTCATTTTTATTTAATAAAATTTATCACAAAAATAATTTATCACAAAAATATAATTTATTAATTTTTTTGTTCAATAACTAATGTAACTTACACTCTTCAAAACCTTTAAAATTACTTATATATTTTTTATGTATTGAAAACAAGTGTGCTTTTCTTATTTGAAATGTGTCATGTATTGCTAAATTTTCATTATGTAAGTAGTTTTTATACATCTATCAATGAAATCATCACAAAATCAAACTCATTTTTAGTTAGTTTTTTTTATAACAAATACATAATCATAGTTTTCTTTCTTGATTGAAGTACGATCTTTTCATAAAAATATTTTGAACAATTATTAGGTGTTATAAAACGAGAAAAAAAACATGAAGTTTTTATTATATAGAGAAACTGTCACTTTTGAGTTTTTCACCCGATTAATTTGAACTTCATAGAACACCATTCTTGTTCAAATATTACACATGAAAACACAAAATTACAGGGCATTGCTACATGCTGCACCAGTGAATCAAATATTCCCAACGCGGGAGAGAGTTCAATCAAATCCATTGATTCAGGACCTAATAATACATCAAGAAAAGACACAAAATACACGCATATAGATATATAGCCACGCCACGGAAAATCTTCAATAACTTAACTAAGATCTCAGACCACGTTCTTTCCGCGATTTTGTCACAAACAAATCTCCGGATTTCATCATCCCAGGAATGCGTCCAGAAAGAGTGAGACAACGGATTTGCATAATTCCTTCTCGTCGTCCAAGTGAAACAATAGCTGCTGGTGGACCAGGAGTGTAAGTAGACAGTTTAGTTTTGCTTCTGCCACTCATTAGCAACTTCAAGTTCTTGGCAGCAACCAAGGCATGGTTATTGGTCAAAAATCCTAGCTTCAGTTCCTACAAGAAGCGATTTCAAATAATAACTGAACCATTCAAGTACAGTATTCTCCGTACAGAACTCTTCACTACATAGAGCGACGATCGACACAAGCAGAGATTTATATAGTCTCCTATTTTCAATGAGAAAGAATGTTGACACGACAACAGAATAAAAAGTTAAATTAGTCTCATTTTTTCAATTATAAAGCATACTGACGCAACGAAAAGGGAATAAAATGTTAAAACATTATTGTATCAAGTTTCCATTTTAAGGTATTTGTAATTTTGTATTACCAAAAGGCAAGACCATAGATTGCCCATTTACTAGTATAAATAGATGTCACGAGCCTTTGCAGTATGAGAAACATTATTTAAGGTATTTGTTGGAAAAATCTTGGACCAGCCAACAAAACTTGTATCTAAATATTCCTCAATCGCACGTAAAGATATGTGTGGGATCATAATATTGAATAGTTTGTGTGGCACTCATAATTTACTGAACAAGATTGATATGTAAATCAATTTGATATTAGGCGGCACTTTCAAGAGCAGCAAAATCTAGATTTTGTTGTATTGCCAACATATTGTATATTTGTATGGAAGGAAAAAAAAAAATCAAAGTTTCAGTGTTTCGGCAAATGGACCTGCATCCAAGCTGATTTAGCAATACTCTACCATGAGATCATTAAAAAAACCGGGACAGAGTTAATTTAGCCTTTCTCATGCTCCAAATCTGAAGATGTCTGGCTCATGTGTTCCCAAATATGTTGCAGACATAGAATTGACAAAAGTAACATAGCAAGAGAAACTTGTGTCGAATTAAATGTAAGTTTCTTAAGTATCTTGATTTTTATTTGATCTTTTCTTCCTTCGTTTATCATGAAGTCATTTTGTCAAACTAGCAGGCCTTCCATAAGTCGTGTATTAAGGTATAATGTATACGAGGACATTACATCCCTTAAGAGTAAAATTAAATGATGCATTGAAGAAAAAAAGCTTACTGGAATATCAGTTATATCTCCAATGGCGAAGGCATTTGGGTGACCCTTGATCCGCAAGTTAGCATCAACCATCAACCTCCCTTCCGTGTCTAAGCCATCTCTCAAGATCGTCTGCTTTAACCAAGATGAGCCAATTCCCGCACCCGCACAAAGGAAATGGCAATCAGCTACTATTCTCTCTCCACCTGATGTTTCATAAACACCATCGGTCTGAGATTCCAGATTGACATATTGGTTCAAAATGACCTCAACTTTCTTTGAAGTCAACCAATTTAGCGCTTTTTTCCCTGCCTTTTCTCCAATAAATTCCAATAACCTTGATCCTCGGTGCACTAGTGTTACTTTTTTATCAGGGAAATCTACACCGATTTCTCCTGCCAGCTCTACACCAGTCGGCCCCCCTCCAACAATCAAAATTGAATTGGCCGATTTTATCTTTTCTTGCTCTGCAACATACAGGAAAGTCAGAAGCCAGCAAAGGCATCAGCAATTAAATTTATGTATTTTAATGAAGAATCTCAAATAATGCAACAAGAGAATCGTACAAACAAGTACGCAGCTGTGATGGAAGTAAAAAATTAAATGTTCGGATCCAGCAAATTATGAATGTTTTGTGGATGCCATCTAGAATTTCACTCGGTCAAATCATATATAAATGAGTGCATCATATTAGACCAATAGCCCAAGTAAACAAATAAAAGTTCATCAGTACTCAGACCATGAGAAAATTATGATATCACTGGCCAAATGGGAATCATGGTTTTTAAAAGCATGCAATTTCAATTAAAAAGGAAGGTTAAAAACAAGCAAATGAAGACAACTTTGACAGAGTTCATTGAAGGGTTATTCTATACCACAAGAGGACATATAATCTTGTATTAAAGATATGGATCCCAGATGTATTTCATGCAGAACCTACATATATTTGGATTCATCCAATACAAGATGTAGCTTCGAACAACCAACACATTGAATTGCTGTGCCAATACTATAATAATCACATTCCACAGTTGCTTCATTTTGGCTATTGTACCTGCTTGAAAGTAATGAAGCCTCTCAGCTTTCGTAAAATCACCGGTGTGTGCATGGCCTGTGGCAATGACGAGATAATCATACCCAATCGAATGACCTTGGGCAGTCAATACATTAGTTTCTGTAATGTCAGTTGCAGCAGATGTAATAACTTGAGCGTTAGGAAGGTAATCTGAGTGATTGATCAAAATTCTTTCCGCGAATGAGGGTTCGACCATGGCTCTCAATTTTGCCCAGGGGATCTCTAAATACTCCTTCCTGTATTATGTTTCGATCAATCAAATGAAACCAAGCTCTTAGGAGGTTACAGCTCAAGTAAGATTATACAACAAATCGTGTGAAAAACACTGGATCTCAACAATAAAAAGTTAATTCTTTTTTATTACTGATTTCAGTCAGAAGTCTATTTACCCTGCAATCATGATCATATTTTAGGTCAATACCACCAACCCTCATTGAATTGCTCGTTTATCTACACCCCGGCAACAACACTATCGAAATCGAAACCAAGTACTTCGTTAATCTAATCAAAGAAAGGCCAGCCAAAGCAATCAAGCCACGTGTAAAACGACTCATCGAGCTAAAACACACACACAATAATACTGTAAAAAATAAGGAATCGGAGAAAGATAGCAGACTGACGGATCAATGAGGACAACATCAGCATCGTTTTGAAGCTTATGGGCAATCAGAGAACCGCCGACTCCGCCGCCAACCACGACCACCCTTTTCTTTTCTCCGGTTAAGCGCTCCATTGCTCACCACAAAACAAAAGGAATTGAACAATGAACAATTGTGCTGTGTTATCGTAGTAAGGAAGAATCACAATCGCGCAATACTCGAGCCAAATGATTGTCGGATATAGGGAAAATGAGGAAAAAGGGAGTCACGAGGAGTTTATTAAGGGAAAGGGATGGAATGTAATTTATTTTTCTATCTTTGGTTTAAAATTTGTTTAAAAATTAATTTTTTTATTAATGATTTAATTTTATATATAATAAAATTTATAATTTAATTAAATAAAAAAACTTATTCGGTTTAATTTTTTCATCTTTCTCGACTCAATCTTAGATCTCATTTCATTTCTTATCTTCACAAAAAATCTTTTTCCTCTCAACCTTCCATCCTCTCATTTTTTGGCTAACAATTAACCACGAATCTATAAATTATTCTTCTGCAACAAATCCAAAAATAAAACTATGTATTGAAAAAAAATTTATTTTGAGTTATCAAATTTATTGAGTCTCGTCAGTGTTCACGACCCAAGATGAAGAACTTCACCTAGTCGTGACACGACCCTTGCTTCACGACCCATGGGTCGTGGGTCTTGTGCTTCACAATCCAAAGTGCTTCATTGTGAAGCACTTGGTCTTGTGCTTCACGACCCAAGGTCGTGACTTCACGACCCACCCGGGGTCGTGACTTGAATCCATTAATTTTAAATTTTTATAATAAATAACCTTTGTTTTGTTTTAAATTTAAACAATAATAATCTTTTTGTTTGTTTTTTTTTACAGGTTTACTTTCTCGCTAAACTTGGAAGAAATCAATTTTTTGAATGCAAGTTAACTTTAGGATAAAAATACGTTGAAATCTGTAAGAAGATTGTATCATTTTTAAATGAGAAAGAGATAGAATATTTGATGCAGTACACTCAATTTGGTAATTTAATTTTATGTGTTAAGGATTATAACAATTTCAATCAAAACTGAGTCGAGGGTTATGACTCGTCAGAAAATTGGGTCGAGATTATACGCGACCCAATTTTGGTGGGTCGCGTGGGTCGAGATGGGTCAAGAAGCATAATTTTGGCTTCTCGACCCATATATATATATATATTTTAATATATTGTAAAATCTATATAGATTTTAATATATTGTAATAGATGGGTCGAGAAGTATATTATTATAAAATTTGTTAAAAATTTTAGTATAATTATAAAATTTGTTAATGTTTATATACAATAAACATTAATTTCATATGCTTTGATATACATTCATTTCATTAAAGTGAATATGTAATGAAATTTGTTATGAATTTTTTTAGTTCTATTATTATAAAATTGTTATGAATTTTAGTGGAATTATAAAATTTGTTAAGATTTTTAGTCGAGTATAAATTCAACCCACATTGTTAGAATAAGAGATACATTCTTCTACTTGTTATGAATTTTTTAACTAATATACTTAAATTATAACATATAACTAATGTTTACACAAATAAATTTTTTATATATATTTACATTCTATTCATATATAAAGTGAATTATATATTATAAAATGATCAAAACTCAAAAATATCAAAAATTTCCTACCTACTCGACCCATCTCGACCCAAACTCGACCCAAACCCTAAACCCTAAACAAAACCCTAAACCAAACCTCTAACATTATCACTCGACCCACTCTTTTTATTTTTTTTATTTAAAAACATAAAAAAATTTAGAAGAGTGGGTCGCGCACTCTTCATTTTTTTTATTTTAAAAAAAAGTATTTAAAAAAATTTAGAAGTAGAAGAGTGGGACCCACTCTTCATTTTTTTTAATTTTTTTTCAAAAAATTTATTTAAAAAAAAATAGAATAAGAAGAGTGGGTCGAGATCTTCTCGACCCACTCTTCCATTTTTTTTATTTTTTTTTAAAAAATTTATTTTTAAAAATTAAAAAAAATAGAAGTAGAAGAGTGACCCACTCTTCATTTTTTTTATTTTAAAAATAAAATTAAAAAAATTAGAAGAGTGGGTTCTTATCTCTTAAAAAAAATAAAATAAAAAAAAATCAAAAGAGTGGGTCGAGGTCTTCACGACCCAGCACCTCGACCCACTAGGTCGAGCTCAACCCGAACAAAGAGCTCGACCCCATGTGAAATTTAACTAACTAATTAATGAACTAATTAGTGATCTTATCTAACTAACATATTCAACTCCATTTTCTCGATTTAAAAAAGTCAAAATCCCTTTTATTTAATTAAATTTTAAATGGATCGTATATTTTTTATTGACCCGTCGGATATATATTCATACTGCTTACGTGAGCAACAGGTAAACTTTTCAAAACACTGACCCAATCCCAATTCCCAAATTCAGTATAATTAACTTCAAAATATATTTATTTACAACAAATATTTATAATATAAAAAAATATAATCTAAATTCACAATCAAACACTACTTCACTTTTTTAAACATTTTCAAACAATAACATGTTAATTTATATTATCCTGAGTTTGGGTTATGAACAAAATAACAATATCGAGTTATTTTAGGTCAGGTCGTTCTTATATTATATATTCAGGTTTTCAGACTGCTGGTCAATTCAAGCTGTTCAAACAATATCATTAGAAAATTAAGATGTTTTGACAATAATTTCTGAATCCCAACTACAATGTATCATGTGTCAAACTGACAGGTAGTACATGTGTTCAAATCGTTGAATATCTCGCACTGCCACCGGTCATAAAACAGTTATTTTCATATAGGATATTGAAGTCAAGTACTTCAAACGTCTGCCTTATATAAAATGATTTCATAATATCTTATCAACTTACGAATGACATAAAGTTCCATATTTCGAACATGGTGCATCAGTTTTACGAAAAACAAGAGCTTAATGTCGCAAAAGCACAAGAACCATTAAATTACCATTTAATGATACATATGGCGAATGAAAACGACATGTCCATTATGTCGAGTGATAATACATATGATCGTTGAAAAACAAATTCGGTCATTTGAGCTTTCAATTATAAATATGAAAAACTTTGAAGAGAATAATTCTACGGATTCCATCAACGAATTATCTCAATCCTTCATATTTTAAGATCTTTGAGTACACCTAATATTTTCGATCACAACTTGCTCACTTAAACACGTTCTTATCGGTTTATATCGGATCATCGAGGATCATTTTGTGCTACACCAATAACTCAGTTGTCAAACCGATCGTAGGTTTTTTATATCGTTGTGTGGTGAATAGAGTATTCTTAAATATCCTCATTTGTAAAATGCTCATTAAGAATTTCAATATATGCAGTGATAAGTAATAACTGAAATGGGTTGTTACAAGACGTTGTGAAACCAAAATCTTTTAGTCGAAATCTATCTAAGTGAAATAAGGGGTGTCATATTAGTTTATCTGCAGTCCAACATAAAATACTTGTGTTATTTTATTACGCACTTTACATTCTTGCAAATCTTATTTCAAACCGTTTCTGTCAAATATATTTCATCAATAGTGAAGTCGGACTGTTCCGCACTTACTTATTTTTAGTAGTCCAACAAATCTAGTCGTTCAAGAATATTTTTTCTTAACAACTTTAAAGCTATTAAGAACGATTCAAAGTTTATAAAATTTTAATAAAGTTTCTTTACCTTTCTAAACTCTAATATGATTCCAACATACTTAATTTTTTTTTTGTTTTCTTTCTTTGTAATTTTCAAAATAAGGAGTCATAACAAAATCAGTTTCAAACGAAATGTAAGTAATATTGTTTTTAGTCATATATTTTTAATTGAATCAACAATAGTCATGCAATAAATGATTAATTTTATCATTATGTTTTTATAATTACATGGTTAAAATAAATTCATATAAATATACATGGTATACATGTGTATTTAATAATATACTTATATACATAGTTTTTGAACCATTTATAAAGTATTTATCACATAGAATATTTATATTAAATTTAATTATATTATATTCAAAATTGTTTCAAATTTTATAATTTGCAATATCAATAATATAAAATTTGATTCAAACTATAAAAAATTCGTGATTACATAATCTCGACAGGCTTGAAGGGCACCATTATTATTAATATTCTATTATTATTAAATATTATTAAGAAAAGTAAGGTTCAAACATTTTGACTTTAACGTCTAATCGATCGTTGAATGGGTTTAGTAGATTCTAGACACAACAGACTAATCAACGGACGAAATTATGCTAAAAAGTTGCTGTCAAAGAAATATTTTTCTTGTAGATAATATTTTGAAATGAAAAAACAATTTCCTCAATCTCGATCTATTCGATTTTTCCCAGATCGGCGGCTTCCAAGTAACAGCAATGTTCCAATTTATGGTCAAAGTTTTAAGTTAAGAGTAGGTCTCTTGTGCGACGGTTTCACGAATTTTTATCTGTGAGACGGGTCAACTCTACCGATATTCACAATAAAAAGTAATAATATTAGCATAAAAAGTAATATTTTTTCATGGATGACCCAAATAAGATATCTGTCTCACAAAATACGATCCGTGAGACCGTATCACACAAATTTTTGGGGTTAATTTAACTATTGGAAGGAAAACTCGTGTATTTTGAAACGATGATAATTTTCTAATGAAAGTACTTCTATTCAATTATTATTTTTAAAAAATAGTGACTTTTGAAATGAAATGAGACTTTGAGATTAGGTAAATTCAGAATTCTAGGTGTTCTTTTGTAAATTTTTATAATGTTTATTTGTAGATTAGTATTATTTATTTTTAGTTTTATTTATAGAAAAAATTAATAAGGAAATAAAAAAAGAAATCCATTTCTATTTTTGTATTTAATTTATGAGATAAACTTATAAATATAAATTTATAGTGATAATTTATTGGTATTTGTTAAAAAATAAAGCTTTTACATATAATATTTTTATCTCTTATTTAACGTATAATTTCTTAATTAAATTTATATTTGATTGCATATATATTCGTAGTATTTCAAATTTTAATAACATGAAATTAATCGCCATCAATATAAAATTGCAAGAGATTTATTCTAATATAGAATTAATTGTCCATACTATGTAATTCTAGAGAAATGTGAACTAATATCATGTATATAAAAAGTTAAAAAATTTAAAAATCATAATTAAATTTAAATCTAAATAAAATTTTAGTGGTTTTATTTTAATATTAGTATGATAATTTTTTAATTAAGAGTATTTTAGTTGAGAATCATTAAACATTAGGGGAAAAATCATAATTTTAGTCATGTTATTTGCGTTTTCTCGATTTTTAGTCGTGTTAACAATGAATTTGCGTTTTTAGTTCTATAATTTATATTTATTTCATTTTTGGTCATTTATTGACCGATGTCCGATCTATCAATTGAAAATTACTTATGTGGCGCCTGTGAGTGTTGGCTTGGATTTTTGGAAGGACGGATAATATTCTAAAAAAATCATGACACATGAAAGTTTTTCTCCATAAATTCATGTCAACATCTATGTCGGTTACATAAACAATTTTAGCAGACAGTCGAAACAATTTTGACAGACAGACACGATCGACTAAGTAAAAAATCAAAAGAAAATACAAATTACATGACTAAAATACAATTAACCATCAACAAGATTATAAATGTTTACAAAATTAAAATTACAAATTCACGGTTATTAGAACCAAAATTTAAAAATAATATAAATTACAAAGACCAAAAGTTTAATTATCGATATATATGGTACATTTAAGTAAATCATGGTTTGGACATTCATAAAAAAACATAGTGAAAATTGTATGATATTATAAATTAACAAACTCGTGGTCATGATATTTTATCTTTTTATTTTTGATCTATTTAGATTGATAAATAATCTTAAATATTAAACACGATGTTAATCAAATATCGATAAAGATTATCTAAATTAATCGATGCACTTTTCTAATACGTATTAAAAGTATGACAAGAAAGATTATTATATAAGCGACATGAGTATCTCCCTAACAAACTCACGACACTTTCAGATTGTCAAACTATATATTTCACAGAGAAATAGTTAATCAAATCCACGATTCCTGCGCTTATTATATAAAAATCAAGAAAAGAGCTTATTATATATGAATCAACTAAGAACTCAAACCAAGCTCCCTACGTGATTTTGTCACAAACATATCTCCAGATTTTATCATAGCAGGAATACGCCCAGAAAGAGTAAGGCAACGATATCGCAGAATCCCATCTCTTCGTCCAAGCGAAACGATTGCCGCTGGTGGAGCAGGAGCGTAGGTAGACAGATTAGTTATGTTTCCACCACTCATTAGCAACTTCAAGTTCTTGGCAGCAACCAAGGCTTGATTGTGAGCCAAATATGCCAGTTTTATTTCCTACAAGGTAAGTGTTTTGGAATTATATAAAAGCGATTCAAGTATAGGCAGTAATCCTAGACACTGCAGAGAATTGGGAGGAAAGGGGATAGTCTTTTTAGGAAATTTTCATCATCCTCTTCTAATTTGATTTCCAATAATTTTAAAAAATTACAACTAAAGTTTCAAATCCTAACGTTAAATAACATAAAGGTATTTCTATCACCAGAAAGCCGGACCACAGATAATTCATTTAGAAGTATAAATACATTCCACGAGTCTTTGTAGGATAAGAAACATTAAGGTCTTCATCAGAAAAATACTTGTCCCGCCCATGTAGACATGTTAATTTAAATATAGGTTTATTATGTATTCTTGATTTTTATCTTTGTTTATCAGGATATATCTGAGGATATTACTTCCCTTGTAAATAAAAACAATAATATTTCATAAAAGAGGAAAAAAACTTACTGGAATATCTGTTATATCTCCAATGCTGAAGATGTTTGGGTGGCCCTTGACCCGCAAGTTAGCATCAACCATTAATCTCCCTCCCATGTCTAAGCTATCTTGCAAGATCGTCTTCTTTAGCCACGATGACCCAATTCCCGCACCCGCACAAAGGAAATGGCAATCAGCTACAATTTTCTCTCCACCTGATGTTTCATAAACACCATCAGTCTGAGAGTTCAGCTTGACAGATTGTCCTAAAATGACTTCCACTTTCTTTGAACTCAACCAATTCAGAGCTTTTTGTCCCGCCTTTTCTCCAATAAATTCTAATAACCTTGATCCTCGGTGCACTAGTATTACCTTCTTATCAGGGAAATCTACACAGATTTCTCCAGCTAGCTCTACACCAGTCGGCCCCCCTCCAACAATCAAAATTGAATTGGCAGATTTTATCTTATCTTGCTCTGCATTATACAGGAAAGTCAGAAGCCAGCAAATGCAACAGCGATTAAAATTTGTGTATTTGCTGTTCAAATCCAGCAAGCAATAAAATCTTTGGGGATGTCATTTCTCGGTCGAATTAAAGTATGAATGAGTGCATCATGTTACGTACGTACATAAACAGTACTCAACTTGAGAACACGATAATATCAAGGTCCAAATGGAAATCATAGGCTTAAATGCATAACATTTCACTAAAAATGAGGGATAAACGCATGCAAGTGAAGGCAACGTGATGGAGTTCTTCGAAAGGTTATTTATGCCACAACAAGAGAAATTCTCCTGTGTATTGCACATCTTTATATAGGAGGATCCCAGATTTTTTTTCATGGAGAACCCACATATGTATTTTGATTCATCCAGAAATGTATGCTATGTAGAACGTAAATTTGACCAAGCCATGCACTGATTTGGTGTCATGCCGTGTATATGAAGTAACTAGTAATCACACTCCCGCAGCTGTGTCGTTTTATCAATCTCACCTGCTTGGAAGTAATGAAGCCTCTCAGCTTTTGTAAGACTACCGGCGTGTACATGGCCTGTCGCAATGACAAGATAATCGTAACCGATTAAACGCCCTTGGGCAGTCAATACATTATTTTCTGTGATGCCAGTTGCAGCAGACGTAATAATTTGAGCGTTAGGAAGGTATTCTGAGTGATTGATCAAAGATCTTTCGGCAAATGAAGGTTCGACCATTGCTCTCAAATTTGCCCAAGGCATCTCTAAATATTCCTTCCTATAATTTATTTCGATTAATCAAATGAAACCAAACTCTTTACAGGTTACAGCTGGAGAAAAATAAGAAAACAAACCATGCGGAGAAAAACAGAATTTCAGCAGAAAAAGTTATTCCACTGATTTTAGTCAGAATTCATCTTTTCCAACACATTCAAAAGGTGTAGAAATTCGCTTTCAGAGAGAAAAAAAGGGGTGTAGAAATCCTCCCTGAACAGTTCCACTCCTGCTTTTTATTGGTGAGTAAAGACAAAATAACTGAATCAACCATCTAAGAAAATTGATTACCTTATGCTGCTGCATTTTCCCCACGTACATATGTCTATGTATCTAAGTCACAATACCAAAATGTAGACAATTTATCAAGATGAAGTCACGGAGTTTAATGCGTTGGTACAAAACAAATCGAGCCGCTAATATTACACAAGGTTATGGTGCATCATTCTACTTCATCAGCCGTGGCTCAGTTTCTACTGTATCAAGTTTATTGAATATGGAAAACGCAATACAGAATAGTTTGATGAAAGCAGACATGCAACCTAACCTACAGGGACAATATAAATACATGTACATATTCAACTAAAACCTCAAGAGTATCACACAATAATCAAAAGCCAATACAAAAAACCGTATCCCAGTGGCAATTTTCACCATGACATTAGTCAAACATGTCAGTGTGCTCAAACTCACTAAACGCATAAAGTATGCTTTGCTTCAATAACCTTTCAGTTGCTTCATAGTTCATATTCGTTCTCATTTTCTAATTCGAACATTCCTCAGCTTCCCATGATTCAAAATTATAAACAGATCTATCCATATAAAAAAGGGATTGTGTCCTTCACATTACATCAAGACCAGAAAAGCCACTATATCGAAATTTCTCTATCAAAAACTTGATACGCAATTTGCCACCAAACACAAACACACATAAAAATGGCTCTTTTATCATATCCCGGTAGCCGGACCCTCATCGAGGCAAAAACAAATCGAAGAAATGCCAGCTAAAACAAATCAACCGCATATAAAGGTAACCCACATTGCGACCCCAAGAGCTAAAAAATAATGAAAAGGGATCGAAGAAAGATAGAAGACTGACGTATCGATGAGGAAAACATCCGCATCGTTTTGAAGCGTTTTGGCGATGAGCGAGCCGCCAGCTCCGCCGCCAACCACCACCACCCTTTTCTTTTCTCCAATCAAGCGCTCCATTTCTCACGCCAAAACTAAGTTAATTTTACACCCTTCTCCTCCACGACTAACCAAAGTTTTGGTTCCAGCTAGATATCAATGTCGTAAGGAAAAAGCACACAATATTATGCAAGTGCATACTGATAGCCCTGTAAGAGCCCGGGTCATGAATGACCCGGGATATCAGATGGATTCCCAAATCAGGGTCAATCTGCAGGATGATTCTTCTGAAGTCGGGCAGGTGCAAACCTGGGCTCTACTCCCCGGGCAACCAGACACCCGTTAAGCATTCTAACCGGGCCACCTCGATATGAGCACCGCACTCGAGTACACTAGCAGAATTGGATGTGGGCGACCGTCCTATCTCTGACACTAATTCAAGTGGTTGACAAAGTCAGATAGGCGGGATGTGACTGGTGTATGATTTGACATGTCAGAATGTAGCCGCCCTACTATAATTAATAGGTAGCACGCAGACCGAGGTAATCAGTGCATCCCCTACTATAAATACCAGGTTATCTCTTTGCATTGGGGATTCATTCATTTTATTGTCTACACTCTTACACCGATATCACAACCATCACTTGGTTACATTGGTCTTTTGTTGAGTCATTCACTGACTTAAGCATCGGAGTGGCCACGCCGGACTCCCCTCCGGCGCCCATTCACGAGTTCATCTCCTTGTGTGCAGGTTACAGCTGAAGCCATACTACGGAGATATATCTCACTGCTCTTATTCCCGTCATTATCTTGATAGCAGATCCGGTGGAGCACCCGACCCGGCTCATCCATTTTACCAGAATCGCATCACATACAATTTCATAGATTTTAACGGACAGCATCCAGGATTTTCCACAACGCATTGATTTTCCTTTTAGAATATTTGAATTTCTTTTTTTTTTAATAAGAAATTATATCTTACAATTAATTCCTTAAATATTTAAAAATGATTTAAGTAAGTGTCTGCAAATGTTTTTTTTCCTTCAAATTTACAAAATTTGTAAAAAAAAAAATCATGATATATATTTTTAAAATATTTACAAACACTATCTTATTTATGCTTAAAACATGAATTGAAAACAAATGGTAGTAAAGGCTACAAGAGAAAATATAAAGGAAAAATTGCACAACAAATTTGTGGACCTTACCCCAATAGATTTAAATACAGTTGAATCGGTTTGGCGGTTGATTCGACTCTATCTATTGAAGCGTACGGTGTTCAACTTCATCCCTATCAAATCAATCCGAAGATTCGATTAATCGAATAAAATTCCATAAAAAATCCTTACCAATTTCACGGTTCGATTCGATTAAAAACCAAAGTATTTTCGATTTTTCGGTTTAACCGAATTTCTATTACTTTTAATTTATATTTATTTATTAATAAATAATGATTAAAAAGAAATGTTATTTGTTTAGTCAACCAAGCTAAAAAACGAATATCCGAATATTAGGTTTCGATTCTCTTCTGGACGTAAACCGAATCGTGAATATCTTTAGAGTAACGTCTCAATCCTCGATTTTACGAGAGCACGTGTATATATTCATATGAACAAAATCAAGAAAAACGTGGCTTTTTTATGATAAT
The DNA here is from genome assembly GCF_012295235.1 of Primulina huaijiensis. Taxonomy (NCBI): domain Eukaryota; kingdom Viridiplantae; phylum Streptophyta; class Magnoliopsida; order Lamiales; family Gesneriaceae; genus Primulina; species Primulina huaijiensis. The sequence continues at coordinate 2,483,474 of NC_133317.1, read as the reverse complement.
TGAAATAACAATCCGTCTGAAATAATTTTCTCTTTAGTTTGTGTTTGATTGGTTTGATATGATTAGTAATTCAATCTGATCAAAATATTCGGTTACAATTTTGTGTATGGATTATTATTATATATTAATTAAATCACTAATTATTCATTTTATACCAACTGATTCAACGAATTAAAATTATAATATTATATAATCACATCAACCCAACTACCTACAACATAAATTTAAAGATTGTATTATCATTATGTTGTAATTCCACATTACAATTTTTTTTTATTATCGTCTTTATTATTACTAATCGGGCTCGATGATCTCCTTCGTCCAATATTTTCTATAAGATGTTAACACATTACAAGGAACAAAATGACTCCTCCCATCCTAGTAGAATAAAATCTACATGAATCGAATTTAGTCTACATTATTAAATTTTTATTCAATGCACATATACAAAACATATGTAAGAAATCAATTGGATATAAGATGTGCTCGAGTTGGTGAACTAAGTGAACGTGTGATCAATAATTATAAGTTAGATTTCCTTCTATCGATGTTTTATTGGACAAACTTTCACATATGATTTGTGTATTGCGATTTAATGATTAAAGTGATTTGCACGCTACTGTGAAAAGTAATAGAGTAATGCTACATGTACAACCAAATTCATATAACAATTCTTACAACACAAAAAATTCCATACAAAAATTCCATTTATCAAAATCTCACGATAAATTCAATACAAAATCTCACGAAATAATAACAAAATCTCACGATATAATAATAAAATATCACGATATTATTATTGTACATATAGCATTATTGAAAGTAATAACGTCTAATTGAGAATTCCATCCGCATTAAAAGAAAATGAATTGAAATTGATGGGCTTTTACGTAATACCATTTTAATGAGGCAAAATGGTTTCAGACTTTGATTTGAGAATTAATTATTTTTCACCACACAAAAACTAATATAATATTATTTTAAAATTAATTATATGATACAAATCGCGATCTAATTATTTAAAAAATACAAAAATAAAATATTTTGTATTATTCCAATTACAAAAACCAACAATATACTAATTACGTGAATGAGATAAACCAGTCGATGTTACAGACTGATTGAGAAAATCGAATATGTACGGTCTCGGAGACTGAATGATCGATCGAAACCTAATCCCGACCTCAATCGTTAGTTTACCTCTTTAACTCTGTGCTGAAAATGTTGGATCTGAAATTGGAGCAGAAACACGGAAAATCGAGGGTGAGAGTTGGAAGGATTTGGAAACAACCAGGCAGCGGAATTCACCATTTCGTCGAATGGAACGTCAGCATCAGTCTCCTCTCCGATTGCATCCCCGCGTATACTAGTGGGGACAATTCCGATATCGTGGCCACCGATACCATGAAAAACACCGTAATTCGATTGATCTGTTCACTGTTTTTTTATATACGAATCAGTTGTATCTTCATGATCGTGTACTATGTAGTTCAGAATTTCTGGAGAGTTTCTTTTATTATTGATTTGATTTTCTTGGAAATTTGGTTCATGTTATGCGAGCGACTGACTTTACTCGTATACGTTTTCATGTCTGGCTAACAAATTTTCTGGGTTGGATTATTATATCAAGAAACTGAACATTTTTTCATTATAGACGTTAGAGTTGACACTCCTGAAGATGGCCAACAGCGGGAAATTTCCTGGTTTTTGTACGAAAATATCTATGTGTGTCTGTGTTTTGGATATCAGCCGAATCCCTATACCTTGCACTCGATAGTGGAGTTGTGGTATGATCTTAAAATAATTAGCAGAAAGATATGGAAGAAAAAGAGGCTTTTTAAAGTCTTACATATCTCCTGTCATTTTATGCATTCCTCAACCTGACTTGGACACTTTACATTCGGTTGTATCACCGTAGAGATTCAGTAGAAGAACATATGTAATTCCTTATGCAAATGCAACATCTGTTGATGTTTTTTGTTAGCTTCTTTTTTATGAACTTGTTTTTTAAACTCATAAGTCTTGTTATTTCTCGAGTCCCCATCTGAGTTGACTTATTGCTAGTATGTTCTTTTCTTAGCTTTTAAGACGTGGTCTTGCAATTCTTTTCTGATACTTTCATGTCCATGACAGGATGTTCTATAACTTCAGTTGCAACGCCATTATTGATTTCCTTATTCCTTTGTCTTTGGGATACTGACGATCAGATCGTGATGCAGGTATATGTGAAAGCTAAAGAATGCAACGAACAACTTTCAGTGGAGGATTTTGCTATCATACTTGGCAAGCACTTTACCTCCTTTTATCAGCAGGTAATTCTATTAGAAGTTGGTTTTCCAGTGCAGTTAATTGTTGACTGCATAGTCAGACAGTTCAGTAAAGAACCACAATGAAGGTCGCTGGACTTGCTTTTGACTTAAAATATTGGTTTGGGATGATTCGCAGTTGTTGAGTGCATGAATATGGAGATTTCAGCAAGATTTGAAAATGCGTTTGTAATTACGTTTATAAAGTGTTTTGCTAAAACGATTTTTGGATTTCAAGTGAGTCAGTTTAGAAGGGTTGGAAAAATTGTTGTATATAATACTAATGAATTGATAAACTAGTCAAAGGATTAGATTCCACTCTTTCTATTCCCCATTTCTTTCTTTTTCCTTTTGCCTTGTAATTTTCTCTCCTATTTATGATATGAGCTAGCAAAGCACTGTTTACCATTTCTAAAATTTAATATGAAGCGACCACCCAAGCTTTCTTCCTAGTAACCTGCAATTTTTTTGTCAAGTCAAGGGTTTTCATATTTACAGTGACTGTTGCTGCATAGAAACAGTATATCTGTCTGCTAGTGACCAGCATTATTCATGGGCCATGGGACAAAATATAGCTTCTGGCAGTACAGTATGATGATAACTGGATTTAATAACGTAAATGTTGTAGGTCGTTGCTGCAATAATCAAAATAGTCGAGAAGCCATGGGAGCGCATTTATGTGAATGGTCAACCTCATGAACATGGTAAGTTAATTAAGGGCACCATTTGTATTGATGAATGTTGATTAAAGAAGACACATATAACAAGAACCATCCCCAAGCAATGCACCCCTCAAGGAGGATTTGAAACTGCACAACACATCCCTGTAAAGATTTTTTCTGATATCCATTTCTCTTGCAATGACGAGTTGAAACAAACTCCTCGAAATCCTAGGTCTTTAGACTCCAAGGCTTGTTTGTTAACTTTTCGTATGAAAAAATATCTTGGTTTCTACTTTAAAATAAACACACTTCTGTCAATATTTTAATGAAAAATGTTAACTTCTTCCCACTTTTTTCTTTGCTATTGGGTGGGATGGGACGGGAATGTTTTATGGAGTGTGTTTGCTGAAGGCGAGAGGATATGGGGGAGATCGAAGAATTTCATTTAACGAGCGTCAGTGATACCTCATCTCAAGGTTTTAAGCTCGGATCAGAGAAGCACACGACTGAAGTCATGATAAAGAAATCTGGTGAAGTCCAGGTGGTTTCGGGTCTTGAAGGATTGGCCTTACTGAAAACAACCAAAGTGAGTCATTGTAAAATTAAAATCTTTCAACATTTGTGCCTAATCTGCTCAGACCTTTTATTTTTTTTGCTTGAATAACATTGTCTTTGTCGTTTGTCTTCTGAAGAACTTCTAGTGACCACTCGATTTTTATTCATGCTAACCTTAGTAGCCACATCAAGATCTTTTTATTTAGAGCACTCACATATCATGAAAAAGATGTCAACAGTAATGATCATTCGTCACAAAAAGTGATCTGATTATAAACATTGCAATTTCACCTGGAGTAGTAAATGTGGAGCTTGATTTTATTTGACCGGTTTCCTTATTTGACTCTCATTATAAATTTGACTGTTCGACAGTCAGGTTTTGAAGGATTCATAAGAGACAAGTACACAATATTGCCTGACACACGAGAGAGGATGTTAGCAACAGAGGTCACGGCTTCTTGGAGGTAATTAACACAATAAATATTAAAAACGAAATTTAGATCTGGGGTTGTTAGTCATATGTCCAGTTTTTGTTTATGCGACAGCCTGAGCTTTTGTAAGTTGTAGGATTCTATCATGTTTAACACAAGATTATTTCTTAATTCAGGTATCCTTTCAATGCTCTAGCAAGTATCCCTGCAAAAAAGTTTTACTTCACGGAGAGATATATGGATGTAAAAACTGTCTTGGTGAACACTTTCTTTGGTCCTCCGAAGGATGGAGTGTACAGTCCATCTGTTCAGAGTACTCTCTATCATATGGCATATGCAATTCTTGTCAGGTCCTCTCTATCTCTCCCACCTACGCCCCCACCCCATCGTGTTGAACCCTAACATGTGTATGCATAAATATATTGAATCTTTGATAAATTTGTGTTTCAGGTTTCCTGATATATCATCAGTGCAGTTGAAAATGCCAAATATCCACTTTCTACCTGCCAAATTATCTAGCAAAGATAACCCAGTTATAGTTCAGGTAGATTTTTCTTTTAATAGCAGCATAACAGAGCAAAATATATTTTGAAATAACCTTGTGACCCTTCCTTGTCACTGGAAGCCATAACTTTGCAGAGTTTGGTGAAACATATTATTTCTTGAATTACATTCTACACTTGTCATGTTATTGTGAATATTAGGAATCCATACATATCCCTATGTTAACATCTGTATCATTCTAATTTCTACATAACCGTATTTATTATTGGTTCAAGTATGACACTCACGAGTGATGTCTAAGGCGTAGGGCATATGTTTTTATTGAAGTGAGGCAAACTAAGGAATAATGTACTAGAATTCAAATATTTGTAAAAAAATTATTACATTTTATCCATTGTATACTTTTTACACATTATTAAAGGCAACGATAAACAAATATTTATTAGCCTTTGAGCAAAAAATGAATGTCCTTTTAAGACGCGATTAGAAAGCATCTGCCTTTTGAAAGACACCAAGGATCGTGGTCCATGGCTCAAGTGTCTGTTTCATAGAAGGGCTACAGCATGACTTGTGTCTAGGTACAAGGACTAAGTTTCATCGTGCCTTCACCCTAGATACATGTCTTATGGGCTTTTAGGTATTATGTACATTTCTAAGATGACTTTGTCATCATGGAAGGAAAATAGTCAGTATGTTAATAGGGGAAGTTTTGCATGATATAATGTTAATAACAACAGTATTAAATATGAAAAGAGTAGTATAGATTGCTGCCATGTGTTCAAAGCTTTTGTTGGAATCACTATCACCTAGTTTTTTGTTCAAATAAAAAGAACTCTTAAGCCGACAAGGAATCAAACATTCAAGTAGTTTGGCATCTATATGGTTTTTTATTTGGAGTATAGAGTATTGCACTCGTTGTATTATTTGATTTGCTTTTTTATCTTTCCTTTTTCTTACCAATTTTGCTTGTCCATATTTTCAACACCTTAGTCATATACAAACTTGGAGGAAAGAGCTGATGTTTCACAATTTGGTGATTGTTGCAGTTTGAAGACGATGTATATATACCAACAGACGAACCCCATGGAACTATTGAAGCTAGTTTGAGCCGCATCTCGTCCAAGATGTGAAATTTCTATCAAATATGGGTGTATCTCCTGAAATAACCAATAACAACGATCTATTTCCCTTCAGCACTTCTTCCTGGCGCTCATTGTTTTTTTCATGCACTCAATTTTAAAATATGTTAATTTAGATTTGCTTCAGAATATTTACAACAGTTAGGAGGGTGAAAAAACTCATATATATTTATAATTAAAAAATATTTTTTCATAAATGACTCAAATAAAAAATACATCTTACAAAATTGATCTGTGAGACTGTTTGTGCATCATTAACTCATTCAAAATGCGGATCATACTAAAAGAGGGTAGAATTGATTATACATACTTTTTGCATTTCACTTTCATGCCAAATCCCATTCATCTCTCGTTTTCTACATTATACTTTGTATATTTCCACATGACTTAATATCTTCGACCAATTTGCACAATCTCTATTCTTTTACACAATGATTTGGGCAGCAAATTTGGCCCCTGCTTCCTCATTTTCTTGGGGAAACACTATCCCCTTTCCTCCAATTTCTCCCCACACTCTGAACATGAAAAATACATCGATCGCTTCGATATCATCGGCCTGATTACATTCCTCAGGTGCATTAATTTGCATGTTTTTGGTAAAAATCCCTTGTTCCATTTCAACCACTTTGCTTCGACGAGTGCTCTGTGTTTTACACTGAATATCATGTTTGGTAATTTGATAGGATATCAATCATGTATAAGTCGTGAAACATGTGAGAAACATCCATCATCTTCCTTTGGTGAATTTCGGGTGTACTTAAATGAAAAGTACTAATTCAAAAATATAATTTTGTCCTCTAAAAATGTCACAATCTGACTCCGTACAGTTTTTGAGGTCCACCCATGACGAAAAAATTAAGGATCATACTACATATACAATTTGAGTTACACGTTGGGTTATAATGTGCATTTAAAATACAATGAAAGGATAATTTTATCATTTCAAATTCATTTTGTAACTCAATTTGTAACCCACAATTTACATATATCATTTTCTGAAAAATGAATGTGCATTGAATTTTATTGGGTTTTTTTTATCCAAGAATTATTTCTTTTACATTAGTAAAATATTAGAATACGAGGAAAATATGATCATTCATTTTTAGACGATTAAATTTGCACTCCCTCCGTACCAAATACATTAAACATGTTTATTTTTTCACACAGATTATGAAAATGAATGGAAAGACAGTTTACAAACAAACTCTATATTTTATCCATATATAATTACTTCATCCAATTAAAAAAATTCACGTTTTTCAATACTTAGTTAATAGAGATATATTAATAACAAAACAAGAAAAAAAAGCTATTAAATGTAGAACCAAATGGAGTATTTTTTCTTCGTAATGAGTCTCTTCCTATTAAGCTTGAATAATGTGTGTTTGAGGGTTTTCAATTTTTTGAAATAAAAATATTTTTTTTAAAAAAATCATAGATGACAAACTTTGATTTAAAAAAAAGTCCTAATTTTTTAACTTTTGAAATAAACTAGAAAGCTCATTACAAATTATCATTGCACCCAAATCAATTTAAAACCACGCATTACATTACAAAATATAAATATCCTGTCGTTTTTACTTCTCCTTTTGTTGTTTTTTTTTTTAAAAAAAATATCAAACAATGATTAATTTATGAAAAGATAAAGGGCAACATTCTCGTTCACTTTTTTTTTTTTAAAAAAAAATAAATTGTGAAGTGTCCTTTTTTGACCAAGTCATGAACCCAATCCATCTAAGTTGACAAATAGGCCCACAACACAATTTGGACACACTTTTCTTTTTTCTTGGTTATTTGTTACAAAATCCAAATAGTGAATCTTATGATTTGGTTTGAAAGATCCAAAGCATTTCATTGTTTTTTGTGAAAGCAAAAAGGGTTTCAGAACATCACATCACACCCCTAATTCATTCATCCCCCATCTCTCTAAAAAAATAAAAAAAATTATCCATCAAATATATATAATTTTGGTTGATATCGAGTTATATTCTTAGGATTACTAGCCAAATTTTTTTGGGTGTCTTAAATTTTTTAAGGCAAAAACTTGTGTGAGACGGTCTCACAGGTCGTATTTTGTGAGACAGATCTCTTATTTGGATCATTCATAAAAAAATATTACTCTTTATTGTGAATATCGGTAGAGTTGACTCGTCTCACATATAAAGATTCGTGAGACCATCTAACAAGAGACCTATTCATTTTTTTATTTCGCATTGAATATATATGAGACAAGATATTTTAGCATATGATTGATTTCACAATAATTCATCGTTGGGAGTTTGATGAGATCCGAGGCTTCCATTGTTTTGAAAGCAAAAGGCTTTATTTTATGAATGCAAGGTAGTGACAATATTTAAAAGAAAAGACTGCAAAAAGATCAATATGTGAAAACTTTGTCTCCATTTCCAGACAAAGGTCCCAAAACTTTTCTAAATTCCATTTACAACCCTTTTTCCAGATAATTACGATTTCCATCGCTATATATATTATTTATGTACATCTTCTTTAACATCTTTATTTGAACTGCAATATGAAGATAACTAAATTCGTGAATATATGTTAGCAATTTGAAGTCGGGACACGAGAAAACTCTTTTTCATTAAGACGAATCTGTCCCGCACATTATGCACTCATCTCTCAAGATACAATAACTACGTCACAAGTTTCATAACCAAAAAAATGAAGTAAACACCCTTTTGAGAAGAAAGTAGAAGAAGAAATTCTTTTGTATGATAATCTTAAAGTTGATGTTATTTTGTTTATTCTTATTGTTAATTCATTCAGATGGATTAATATTTAAGTCACAAATCCAAAAAATGTAACTAAAAATACTTTTTGGTGATAAATATATGAAAACTCACAACTCTTAGTAAACAATCCTGCTTAACAGCATCTAAGCGCCTTCCTTTCTGCCCTTGAAATTCTAGGACACAAAGGAGGTGCCTCCCCCGTTGCTTGGAGCGTCGATAATTTTAGCTTAAAATATATAACACAAGACATACATTAAAATGTGTCAAAAAAAAAATCACATCGAAATGTAATTGGGAACTATAAATACATCCTTTAAATTTATATCATGCTATCAATTGCTTATAAGGCTTCGAGTCCAGATAATATCGATCGAAATTACAATTATCTCCCATTCTTCTTCTACATAAAAATAAAAATACACTTGACATCCATATCTCTCTCTCACACACACACACACACACACACACACACACAAAAGTACGTACTTAATGGTTACTTTATATCAATATATTAAACCTTAAAAGGCACATTTAGTGCTCTTTTCTTTCCCCCCATCCTTTGGGATTTTTCCCATGATAATGATTTCTCGATTATTTGCAGATCTTCCAACGGCTATGTGATCATAATATAATCATCAAATATAAATTACTTTAGTCTCACTGATTTTTTGAAAACATTCAAACACACACACACATTCCACCAGCAGATTATATAATATATTTTTTTCTGGCAAAACATTACAAGTTTGAACCAAACAAGATAATTAAAAGTAAGGGTGTCAAAATGCAACACGACCCGTCAACCTGACACGATCCAACACGAAAAAAATCAGGTTCGGGTTGGGGTTTTTCGGGTTCGGGTTGGGTGGATTCGGGTTAGTGCCATGTTAGGCGGGTTTCGGGTTGGGTCGGGGAACTTTTTTTTTTGAAAATATTACCTATATTTTTATATATTGTATGTTTGAACAAAATTTATTGTATATTTATATGATAAATTTTCATAATTTAATATTTATTTTGCATATTTTTATTTTTTTAACAATTTTTTATTTGATTTAGTAAATATACTTTTAATTTTATACGATTAAACTTTCAAATTTAAATCGGAAATTTTGTTATTATGTGTTAAATTAAAATATTATTATTATTTTTTATTTTTTTGAATTTTTTTCATTAATTTTTTTTAAAAAATTTTAAAAAAATAAATAAAATTCGGGTTACGCGGGTTAGACGGGTTGAGTCGGGTTATACGGGTTCGTGTTCGGGTTGGGGGTTTTCAGGTTGCTTCGGGTTCGGGTTCGGGTTGAAAAAAAAATTCGCGGGTTGACCCGAAACCCGACCCAACCCACCCGATTGACACCCCTAATTAAAAGCAATAGTGCAACAAGTCTTTTGAGAAGGAAAATAAGTTCTTTTGACCACTTATATATATATATATATAAGTATATATGCCTCCTCCCTTGTGGAAGTTTCATATATCTTTGAGAATAAAGATCATTTACTATATTTTGAGTAAAAAAAATTAATTTAAAAAAATTAAAATAAATATATTTTATTTTATGTATGAAAGAAACAACTTCTCCGTTAATTAGATGTATATATTTATGTATGTATATATTCTTTGAGTATGTCTTTTGAGACAGTCTCACGAATTTTATCTGTGAGACGAGTCAACCATGCCGATATTCACAATAAAAAAATAATACTCTTAGCATAAAAAGTAATGTTTTTTTATGGACGACTCAAATAAGAGATCTGTATCACAAAATACGACCCGTGAGACCGTCTCACACAAGTTTTTGACATATTCTTTTGTTGTTGATGAGTTAATTCACTTGTATTCATTCATTCCATAATGGGAACGAAGCTCGAGATGATCATAGTATCTTCTATCGACAAAGATTGCCACTAATTAAATAATTATTAGGATTGGACAGAAAAGATTTTAAGTAATGTATTTTATCAAATTGATGGGCTAAATCAAATTCAAAAGACTGTATATTATTTAATTGCGTGATTAATATGAAAATAAGATTTAATCCGAGTCTGATACTGAATTAAAAAACAAGTTGTCGATCTCGTAAATAAAAGGATGGAAAATTGATGAAAAAGAAAAGTCCCTATCTTTTGGTCCTTTTATTGTATCAATCATTTGGATTTGCTTTATTCTTTGCTTTCTTTAATCACAAAGTAATAATAATAATAATAATAATAATAATAATAATAAAGATAATAAAAAAAACAAAAAAAAAAACAAGAAGAAGCTAGGCTTACAATCCCAAATTCCTTCAAACACAAACATAACATGTACATAGTCCACTCTTCCCCTTCCTTTTGATCAGGCTTTGGTAACTGTTGACGTTCTTTCTCTTTTTTCCGAAGTTCTCACATAGCTTTTAACGATGAGACTGCCAACATTTATGAGCAAAAAAAAAAAAAATCACATAAAATTGACACATTTTATAGAAAATATATTTTTAAGTTGGAAGATGCCATAAACTTAAGCCTAGCTAGCTCCCTTTTGTTTGCTTCAAATAATTCATCATTTCACTCTATGTTACTTGTATATCAGTTTTGCTATGTTGTCCATCAACTGTATTAATTTTTGTGTCCACCAATAAAGTGACAATCACTTTTTAGATTTACAATTTTGATACGTTTCATCACATCCAATAGATGAGTGTCACTTCATTGATAAGCACAAATATGATAACAGTTTGTGACCAATATAACATATATA